>NC_022028.1:41713987-41726364 GCF_000317375.1 Microtus ochrogaster | reverse complement strand
CACACACACACACACACACACACACACACACACACACACACACTTGCTTGTGCACATGAGCAGAGGCCAGAGGAAAATCTTGGATGGTACTCCTCAGACACCACTTGCATTTATTAACTTTTGCGACAGTCTCTCATTGGTATGGAACTCATGAATTAGGCTTGGTTGGCTTGAGAGCCCCAAGGATCCACCCATCTCCACCTTACCCAGCTTCCCCCCCCCTCCTCCATGAATTCCGAGGATTGAGCTCAGGTCCATCCTGGTTGCAAGGCAAGTGTTTCATCTGCTGAGCTGTCACCTCTGCCCCTGTCTGTTTGTCCCTTGCCAATCTTCCCATTTGTCTTCCAGTCCTCAGGAGGCACAGGGGATGCTTCACCGGGCTCAGCCCTCCCTGGGCTCCTCAGGGTCATCTCTTCAGATCAGGAGACCTGCATTTGTTTGGAGTGAGAAGCTGCTCAGCAGAACACATCTGCCTAGACCTTGAGTTCTCACTTACCACACCGGTCCTGATGTTGGCTTATTCTTTGGATGAGAGTCAAGTAACATCTGGGATGTTGCTTCATTTTCAGATCGGCCGTGCCACCCTGGCAACAGCTAGGTGTGCTCATTTTGTTTTGAGTCTCTCCATGCTTTTACAGGTCATTGAAAATTTTAACCATCAGTAAAAGCCTACTTGGCTGCACCCACTCACAGGGCAGAGCCTAACACATGTACCTTATCATTTCCTTTCGTTTTTTGGTTTCATTTTTTAAATACTTTATTTCACTGGGCGGTGGTGACGCACACCTTCAATCCCAGCACTTGGGAGGCAGAGGCAGGTGGATCTCTATGAGTTCAAGCCCAGCCTGATCTACAAAGTCTTTATTTCTTTTATTTTGAAATTTACTGATAACTCCATTAAAATTCATTTCTCAGAGCTGGAGAGATGGCCCAGCAGTTAAGAGCGCTTGCTCTTCTTCCAGAAGACAGGGATCTAATCTCCAGTACTGTGTGGCAGTCATAATCACCTATAACTCCAGTCCCAGGGGACCTGATGCCCTGTTCTGGCCTCTGTGGGTACTGAATGCATATTATTCACAGACATCATGCTGCCCAAACACCCATACATGTTAAAAAAAAAAAAAAAAAACTTGATGCACTTTTTGTGGTTAATATCCAAGTCCAGATTGTGAAGTACCCTGAGCCTTTAAACCATCATGAGGCAGGCACAGATTAGGAAGTACCCCAAAGGTAAAAGGATGTTAGGGTTCTTTTCTAGGGTGGCAGCAGGAAGTATGGGTCAGACACATTGACACCTGATTCAGGCCCTTTCCTCTAGATCCCAACCTTCTGCCAAATGCTCTTGACTGGGTATGTTCTACCCAGCAGGCGGGATGACTGTTCCCTTTAACCATCGAGTGTTTTCTTTGCCTTTGCACTAACGAAAGGAGGAGAGGAGACCCAGTGACAAGTTTGGCTGCCTGAGAACTTTTCAGGGACCTTCAGGCATGCAGGTTGTGTGTCTCATCACCCAGGCTTACCTGGGCTTCTAGTGACTCAGTGATGCGGTCCCCTTGAATCATCTCTGCTTGTGTAAGCAGTGCTCAAACCATCCTCTTGTGGGTAATCCCCAAAACTCATCAGTTCACCACGTTGGATTTGGGTGGATCATTGCTTTGGTCTGTCTTGAGTTGCAGCTGGGTAAACAGGCATTTATTCAGATCTTCCCAGGAAAGAGTCACACACCGCTTTTCTACGGTGAGTAACGAGCAGCTCCCAAGCGTGCTGCTGTGAGTGCTTCTAACTGACTCAGCGAGCCCCCGGGTGTGATTTAACTGCTATTATTATGGTAACATCAAGTTATTTGTAACGAAACAACTAATATTCGGATACATTTGCATTCATTACTACATAACAAATTAGTACCGGTTTCAAAGCTTAATACCCATTCATGATCTCACAGTTCTACAGGCCGGAAGTCTGGGCATGATGGGGTTGGCTTCTTTGGTGATAGAGCATGGGTAAGCGACAAGGGCCAAAAGATGACTAAGTGAATAAAGGCATCTGCCAGAAGCCCGTTGACCTGAGTTTGATCCCTAGAATCCACATGGTAGGAGGGAAGAGTTTTCTAATAGTTGTCCTCCAACCTCCAAAGACATTAAAGCAACCATACCTCACCTTCACATGACTAGATCAATAAATACAACGTTGAATTTAAAAATAACATTAAGCTATAATTTACACACCGTAAGACTGGCCATTTTAAAGTATACAGTTCAACAGTTTTTAATATACAGGATTCACAAAGCTGGGCGAGTATCACTTTTTTAATCTAATACATGAAAAGAAAAATGGAAACCTTCCTTACTTCTGTACTTCCCCTCACCATAGGCCACTACAGTCTCTGGCCATTGAGCTTTATGGATATTTTATGCAAATCAGAGCCTATTGTATAGCCTTTGTACCTGGTTTCTTTAACCTAGCATAATATTTCCAAGGCTCCTCTGAATTGCAGCATGAACCCAGTACTTTGCTCTTTTTTGTAGGATAACAATATTCCATGTATGGGCATACCACGTTTGGTTTACCCATTCATCTCTTGATATTAATGAGGACTATTTCCACCTTGACTTTTTATTTTTCTGCTTAAAATAAAATTGCAAGTCCACATTTCTTTGAGCGGCTCACATCTGTTCACATCTGTGGCACTTAAATGGAAAGCTCATTCTCCTTTCTATACAAACGGAAGCTCAAGGGAATGTGGAGTTGTAAAATGCCCATCACTTTAAGTGTAACAAGAACTAGGATCTCCAGCTTCTTCAAGTGAGGTGAAAACACCTTTCCCATGGTGCCACCTTATGTGAGCAGAGGAAGCACTAAGAAGTTCACATGTTGGAACTTGATCCCACTGCTGGGAGGCAGGACCTCTCAGAGGTCACCAGGTCACCGGGGTCCTCCACTCATAATTGATAAATATTAGTATCTCAGGGATGAGTTTATTTTCACAAAAGTAGCTTATAAAATAGCTTATAAAAGCAAGCTGGTCAGGTATGATGACTCAATCCTGGTACTCTGGAGGCAGAGGCAAGAGGATTATTGTTAGTTCAAGGACAGCCTGGGCTACACAGCAAGACCCTGTCTCATATAAATAAATAGATATACAGATGATTGATAGATGATAGATAAGTAGATGACAGATAGACAAACAGATGATAAGCAAATGAGCAAGTTGGGCCATTGCTATAGTTTGAATAAGTGTCCCCCAAGGGGCCATATGCAAAGGGTTTGGTCCCAAGTGGGACCTAGTAGCAGTCTTGAGGGCACTGTGGGACTCTGGCCTCTTCTTCTTTGCAGCCTGGTTTGTGATATGAGTGGGTTTCCCCCAGCATGCTTTCCTACTGTGGTATGGGGCCTCATTCTAGGTCAGAGTGAGAAGCTGAGCCATCACCTGCTTGGGCTTTGATGTTAGGCTTCCCAGCCTCTAGACCAATGAGAAATAAATATATTTTCTCTTAAACCATCTAGTCTCTGATAACAGGCTACGGCAGCACAAGGCGGAAGATACCATCCTCATTAAGCTTCGAACCTGCGGCCTCATTTGAGAGTGGAAGTAACTGGAAAGAAATCCCTACGTGTCCAGGATTGCGGGCCTTTGGCCTGCTCTTCCTCCTGCTCAGCAATACCTGGGTTGTCAGCTTGACGGTTCACTGGAAGACAACTCACTTCACTTCATCTCTGTAAAAAAGGGGATGACAAACTAGCCCTGGGCATCAATCCACACTGTTCTATCCAGAAAAGGAGCACAGACCCGACTAAGGGCTCCCTGAACTGAGAAAAGCATCTGTATTAGTTACTTCTCCACTGATGTGGCTAAGCATAAGCAAGGCACCTTAGAGAAGGTGGGGTTTACATAGGTTCACAGTTCCGGAGGGATGAGAACCCATCCTGGCAACTGCAGCAGAAAGCTGAGAACTGACATCTTGAACTGCAGTCACCAAGCAGAGGGAAATGGCAGAGACATTTTAATCTCTAAGGCCACGCCTAGTGACATCTTTCCTCCAGCATGGCTGTGCCTCCTTAACCATCCCAAACAGGGCCAGCAACTGCCACCCTCGTGTTCAAATGCCTGAAAACATGGGAGACACTCTCCATCAAACCACCAGGCTGTCTTTATTTCTTTTTCAATGCTGTGCCTTTTAAGTTTGTTTTGACTATGATGTCATCCATTATTGATTGTTTTTAAAACACTCACAAGCTTTAGTTGCCTCTCTCTCTCTCTCTCTCTCTCTCTCTCTCTCTCTCTCTCTCTCTCTCTTTTGAACTCAAAATCAGAAAGTTGAAGTCAATTTTAAATGGCATTCCTTTGGTCAACCAAGAAGCCAGCTGGCAGGACCTTAACCTTGAGAGAGAGCATCAATCAAACCTGACCTTGCAGACAATACAATTATAATGTAGCAACAAATTATTAATACCATCCTCTTCATGCAGCCGAAGAGGACGTGAACGTGAACAAAACCGAGGAACAAATCCCGCAGAAGTCTGTCTGCACCGAAGTGGGATCCGCTGGAAATTCTTAAGCTGGCCCTAAAATCAGAGCCATTGAGATGGCTCAGTGGGGAAAGGCACTTGCTTGCCGCCAAGTTACAACCTGAGTTCCATCCCCAGGACCCACATGGAGGAAGGAGGACCTGCTCACTGTCCATTTGTGGACCTCCCTTTCGGGGGAACAACCCTTTCACAGGAGTTTCCCAAAACCATCAGAAATATTAGATATTTATGTCATTATTGATAATGGGAGCAAAACTACGGCTTTGAAGTAGCAGCAAAAATAATTTTATGTCTAGGGGGTCAACCCAACATGAGGAACCATATTGAAGGGTCACAGCATTTGGAAGGTTGAGAACCACTGCCTTAGAGCAAAGAGCCGAAGAGCTAGCTGTCCTGATTGAAGTCAGTTGTCTCTCACATCCCTTCATACATTTACTGCAACGAGCTCCCTGCAACCCACTAGGAGAGAACCAAATGAGACTGAGCCCTGCTTGTCCCTAGCCTGGGATCTTGTTCAACCCTCTGGCCTCTGAAGCGTTGGCTCCTCACAGCTGGCACTTCCGGTCTGTCTCCAGCCGAGCCTTTCCTTTTGACGTTAGATCCTTATAGAAGATTGCTTGCTCAGTATCCTACCTAGATGGGGCTGATGGACATTTAAACTTAACACGTTCAAAACTCTGGAGCCTGCTTCTCCTACTGTCTTCAAGGCTTAGTAATGGAAACTCCATCTTCCGGCTGCTGAAGACAAAGTTTTTGAAGGTATCTGTCTATATTCTCCAGTTTTCACTGAGTTGTATTACAACAAGACCCACCCCCCCCACCCCCCCAAGATCCCAGAGGCTTGCGTCAAAGATGCAAGGTTAAAATCTCCACAGCTCTACCCTTAGTGACTGTGCTGACTACTTTTATGCCAATTTGACACAAGCTAAAGTCATCTGAAAGGAGGGAACCTCAGTTAAGACAATGCTTCCATAAGATTGGGTTGCAGGCAGGCCTGAAAGGCATTTTCTTAATTAGTGTTTGATGGCAGAGGGCCCAGTTCATAGTGGATGGTGCCATCCCTGTGGTGTAGGAGGTCCTTTTGTCTATGTGTTGCTTTCATTGGTTGAATAAAGAAACTACCTTGGCCTTTTGATAGGGCAGAACTTAGGTAGGCAGAAAAGACAGAACTGAATGCTGGGAAAAAAAAAGTGGGAGAATCACCATGGAGCTGCCAGAATCAGACATGCTGAATCTTTCCCAGTAAGCCATGACCTCATGGTGATACACAGATTAACCAAAATGGGTTAAATCAAGATGTGAGAGTTAGCCAATAAGAGGCTAGAGATAATGGGCAGCCAGTGTTTAAATGAAAACAGTTTCTGTGTGATTATTTCGGGTATAAGCTAGCAGGGCGGATGGGACGACAAGCAGCCCACTCTCTCCTGTTATATCTCTGGGCTGGTGACCCTGAGTTCCATAAGAAAGTAGGTTAGGCAAGCAAGCCATAACAAGTCAGTGATTAGCACCCTTCCATGGCCTCTGCATCAGCTCCTTCCTCCAGGTTCCCGCCCTGCTTGAGTTCCTTCCTGGCCTGACTTCTTTCGGTGCTGAACAGCAATGTGGAAGTGTAAGCCAAATAAACCTCTTCCTCACCAAGCTATTCTGGTCACAGTGTTCTGTCGCAACAAAAGAAACTCTGACTAAGTCAGTGACCCACTCTCTCCAGCCAGGTCCCCGTCTCCTCAGAGTTCCACAGGCTCACAAACAGCACCGCCAACTGAAGAGCCAGCTTTCAAAACATGAGTCTTGGAGGGATTTCCACTGAAGCCCTAACTCTGCGCCCCGGACGCCACCTTCTTGCTGTTCTGTGGGTCGTGGATTTACCCAGCCTCAAGCCCTTTGCGGTGATTCCTTTATCCGCTCTCAGATCTGTGCCTGGCTTATTCCTGTCCTCCCAGGAATTTTAACTTCAAGCTTCCCCTCACCACCTCATTTAACATTTCAGCAGCTGTCTTCACAGAGATGACACATTGTAAAATAAGCACGTGTTAACCTCACCTTCTTCATATTCATTGAGTTTCAAATCCCTATACAATTTACCTATGACTCTTACTGCCACAGGCAATTATGATATTGATCTTGCAAAGGCAGGGTGTTTTGCATAGCCTTGGCGCATCCCAAAACAAAGGCTTATGGACCCTAAATACATCCAGCTAGGCCCCAGTTAGAACAGTGTTGAGCTGAGCGTACGGTAGATGGCTCAACATTTATCAAATGGGCACGGTAAACAAATGGTTGGCCTTGCCTGGTTCCTAACTTGGCTTTGTCAATTTCTCTTGTTAATACCATAAACCTTCCCAGTCAATCACTTAGGGAATATTACAATTACGTGTCTGTGGTTGACTCAAAATTCCTTTGTTATCTATTAAGAATTTATTATTCACTTTTATTTCTTAAGAGGGAAATAATAAAGGTTGATACAACTGGAAATTGAGATCCATTTTGTTTGAGCAAATATTTCCTACTTCTTTAAAGCCCAATGACAGGATGACAGTATCATTAGCATTTTAAACACTTGTGTGGAGTCTTTTGTTGTTGTTTGGATTTGAGAGGAGGGTGGTGTGGCAGAGATGGAGGCGACTATTTTAAATCGACGCTCATCTCGGAAACTTTAAAAGAAAAACTCCAAAATTGTTCTAGAAAGAATGCGATCTTGATTATAACTATCTTTAACATCACAAGAGAAATGTACAAAATAAGCTTAGGAACCAGAGAAAAAGGACGAAAGTATTTCCAGATAACACTGAGTCATGTTTTATTTTGAATGAGGCTCTCTTGTGGAGCCGAGATGTTTTTTGAAGTTCTGCAATTGCTTTGGAAGGAAGCCAATTTCTTTAGTTATCAGCTGCTTTTTAATCTTTTCAAAGTCAATTGAAACAAACTCGCCCTGCTATTTTCACTTGCCATAAGTGATAAAGTCTCCATAAAAGTCAAAAACCAGCAGGGCCTTAATAAGCATCCAACCAAAAAGTTACAGGTGGAATTCGCCCAAGAAAAAATAAAATTTAATAATAGCCACATTGGTTCTGCATAGAATAGACAAAATGTGTCTTTTTTTAAAAAAGCATAGAAGTTGACTGACAAGGATAAAATAGTTTAGCCATTTTTTTTCTCAAAGCATCTAACATGCCTAGTGTGTGCTTGATCTAATCCTGGACACTGGGGACAGAGCAATGAAGAAGCTCCTTCAGTGGACTCCTGTGCCAGCCTGGAGCTTCCTGCTCCCTTTTCTCTGGACGTGGGATCCATCTGGACTTAGGAACCGAACAACCACTTAGCCACAGCACGTCAAATGCCCAATGTACGACGCTTTAACCACTGCCCACCCCGGAGGAAGACAATGATCGAGACAGGTTTTAAAAATATTGGAAAACGTGGAGAAATTAGAACCTTTGACCATCACCGCTGAGAATGTCTCCTCGTAGGTCTGACTTGGAAAACAGTTGGCCAATTTCTCCAAAGGTTAAATGTGGAGTTTCCACGTATTTGCATCCTATCCCAGCTTCCCTGAGGAGGAGATGTGTGCACACATCCCCTGTCCTTAGACAGAATGCCAGCTGACCACAGTAATGCTTTCACCCAACCACCCAAGTTGCCGTGAACCAGTGATCTTGTTTATTAGTTCTTCTTATATGGAAAACCATTCATTGTACACATACATTGATTAAGAATCACTCAATGGGGGTCAAAGACACGACAAGAAAACCCACAGAATCAACGAAACTGGGTTCATAGGGGCTCACAGAGACCAAACTGGCCATTAGGGAGTCTGCATGGGACTGACCTAGGTCCTCTACATGTATGTTATAATTGTGTGCCTTGGTATTCTTGTGGGACTCCTAACAGTAGGAGCAAGGGCTACCTTTAACTCTGTTGACTGCTTTTGGGACCCTACTCCTCATGCTGGCCTACCTTATCCATCTTAATACAAAGGGAAGTGCCTTGTCTTACTGCAACTTGATATGCCATGTTTGGTTGATATCTATGGGAGGTCTGTCCTTTTCTGAATAGACACAGAGGAGGAGTGGATGTGGGCAGAGAAGAGGTTGAGGAGGGACTGAGAGAAGAGGAGGGAGGGGAAACTGTGGTTGGACTATAAATAATAATAGTAAATAATTTTATAAAAAATTAATCACTTGATATATAAAGCAGAAGCCTCTATCTGATTTGGAGGTTGGGCCTTTGGGGCCACCATGAAATGATCTGTGTGAAGCCTGCCAAGTATTTGAAGACCTGAAGCCCCTCCCAACGCACCATAATTGTGTTAGCAAGAGAACAATCCATCACCAGCCTTTAACCTTTTCAAAAACATTGGGAGTTGGCATCCCATGGCAATGACCTATCTTCTCTGTTAAATATCAATGGCCTCAGGAGAAGACGCCAACTCTTTCTTCATTGGCGATATGGGAACCGACATTGGCCACTTGGACACATCAACAGGCTGGAGGAGATTGTGCTTCCCTGACAACAATTAGTATCAGTGAGTCCCATGGAAGCAGGTCTGGGTTTCTGTCCAGCTGGGAGACTCCCTTTGTTGATCAACAAGAAAAGTATTAGCTATTGACTTATCTGAACGTGAGCCTGAACAATAAACAGCGAAACTCAACAGGTATGCTATACCATAATACTTAGGTACAGTCTCTCTTACACAAATGCAAAGGAGAGAGAGAGGCTGCCTAGCTTGCAACATTCTAGCTCCTGCCTTAGTGAGATTTCTTTTGTTTGTTTGTTTCCAGACAGGGTTTCTCTGTGTAACAATCCTAGCTGTCATAGAACTAGTTCTTGTACACCAGGCTGGTCTCGAACTCGTAGAGACACGCCTGCTTCTGCCTCCCAAGTGCTGGGGTTAAAGGAATTAAAGGCCACCACCACCCAGCTTTAGCTAGATTTCTATGCCTAATGTCAGACTAATCCCAAAGGAAGATGACTAGTTGTGTCCTGACCACATACTGTCTATCCCTTCCAGGTGACACGGTAGGAATGAGCTTGTGGCTGGTGGCCTCAGAGAAACTCATTTGTTCAATGCATGACTCTGGGACACACCTTACTAAGGAACACCCAGTCAGGTCCCCTCATATCACCACACTTTGGAAGGCTTACTTCTTGGATTTGTTGATTTGATATCAAAACCATAACTGTGAATGAGTTACTTCCCTTGTTGCTAATTACCTAGAAAGCACTTTAAGAGAAAAAGGGTTTCCTCTGGCTCATGGTCTGAGGGATCTCTCCATCATAGAGGGAAGGCAAGATGACAGGGGCATGAAGCAGCTGGTCACACTGAGTTCACAGTCAGGAAGTAGAAGGTAAACAGGAAGTGAGGCCTTGCTTGGAAACCCAAAGGCCTATTTCCAATGGCCCACTTCCTCCCTCGGGTCTCCAAGTCATAAAAGACTCCACAACCTTCCCAAACAGGCACCACCTGCTGGATATGGGGCATTCCCACTCATGAGCCTACGAGGCCCCTTCCACATTCAAACCACAGCCCCACACTTTGTTCTGAGAGAGACTTCCTCTAAGCTCCTCACCTAGGCGTTAATTTAGGTTTCTCAGGCTATGCAAGAAAATCACAAAAGTCATTTTTCCATGCCCACAACCATTAGAGACTTGGGGAAGAGGCTTCAAACAGCTCTCTAGGCTTCGGGTTTCAGCCATCCGTCCTCTCTGCTAGTCCTGCACTTGTAGGGTTATTTCATTGTTTTCATTCTTAGTTCTAGGAATGAAATATCCATGCTGCATTTCTGAGTAAATAAGGGTGGTGGGGCCGGAAAAGAGACCTGGGAAGAGGAACCCACAGAGGCTGGGAATGCCACTGATGATCCCCTGCTGTGTGCTATCAGACAAGGATCATGCCCTCTCTGGTCCCTAAAGTGAAGGGTTTAACCAGGTACTTCCTAAGGTCTTTTTCTTTACCTCAGTTAGCCTCTGCGACCTGATCAAATCTGCGTCTCTTTGGTACATAAATGACTGTCATGTAAGAAGCTGGCTGTGGTTCCTCATCTGAGATTAAAAAAAAGAAAATCAGACTGCATAGAAAACACCATCTATCTTTTTGCCTTTGAGAGTCACTTACTAAAACACAAAAAGAAAGAATTTAAATCAAAGAGCCGAGAGATGCCAGACCAAGAAATTACTTTGGCCGAATCGTGAAATTCTTTTATCACTTTTCAAAAACTTCCCTCTGCACTTGTGCCCCGGCAGATCTGATGGAATCAATATGTCCTTCGTGGGCAGGCTGTTCTCTGGCTTCATCTGTCTTTTGCTCTGGAAAAACCCATTAAGTCACAAAGCTTTACTGCAGAGAACTGATGGGATTTTTCTGTTTTTCTTTTTTTGGCTGTCTCAGAAGCAAAGTCAAGGTGAATCTTCACCTTTGCTCTCCTAGTCTGTGAGGCTGGGACACCGCAGGTGTTGTCATCACTGTTCAACTCTAGCAGATAGAGACTGTAATTGAGGTTGGATTTTTTGTTTGTTTGTCTTTGTTTTTTAGTTTTCCCAGACAGGGTGGTTTCTCTGTATAACTCTGGCTGTCCTAGAACTTGCTCTGTTAGACCAGGCTGGCCTTAAACTCAGAGATTTGCCCTGTATCTCAAGTGCTGGGATTAAAGGTGTGTGCCGTCACCACCCGTCTGGGAAGGAGTCTTTAAGTTATCTTGTTTAGACATCCTTCATTCTGGGAAGGGCATGGGGGTCATACCCTATGAGCAGGGTGGAGACTGTTGGCTGGTAGCAGTCTGGAGGACCATATGAACAACATCCCAAGGTGTGTGGTACTCATAAGAAAGAGTACAATGATGTCATAACACCACGATGAACCGGTGGTATACGCCCTTCATATAGCAAGCTGTAGAAACATGAAGACCAAAAATAGACAAGTCCCTCCCCCAACCAAAATCAAAAGCCCCCTACTCTCTAGCAGATAGTTTCTGACTGCTTGGAGTTTGCCCTGGTAGCTGGGGATGCCTTTGAGCAGCAACGAGAGCCTAGATGCTAATGCCTGGTCTCTGGGAGAACATAGGATATCATGAGATTTAATACCTGAAGATATTGAGCTGACCTCTTGACCTCAGCAGATATGACTCCATCTGAATAACCTGAGGTAGAGGGGTCATGTAACTTTTCCTGGGTGCCACAAAGGACCCCATTCTCTCCCAGAGATGCTGTTCTCTTCCTCTTCCTCTTGTTACAGGTAAGAGATAAACATTCAGACATTCAGTTTATAGAGACTTAAACGTATTTATTCCAGTCAATTGGAACCACATCCAAGTATTTGGGGACATAGGTGTAGCCCCATGTGTCCAGAACATGGGGTTTTTAAGGGCAGAGACCTTGTCAAGGAGTCTTGCTCAGCAGCTGTGGGGTGGAGGTGGGGGCTTCGCAGAGTAAGCAGTTTGAAGCAAACGATTTTAATGGAAGCTAAAATAAGTGTTAGCCAGCTGAATGGGGGGTTCCATACAAACAGGCAGCTAAGATGACTGTTGGCTGGAGGAGGTTTCGCACAAACAAGCAGTTTTAACAAAGGCTAGGATTGGTCAGTTAGGATATTCTGATCTTTGGTTCCTAGAAGAAAGTAAGGTAGTTTGTCATGGGATTCTCCATCGAGAAGATCAGGATCCTAGGTCACCTGGAAAAAGCCTCAGTAAAAAGACAAGATGGAGAAACCTCGGCACTGTCTTGCCCTGCCACACTCTTTCTCTGAGATTTTGCCCATTCTGTCTCTGCCCACATCACTGTTTCTTGGTTAAAACTGTATAATTCACCTAGGTGGTAGTAACACAAACTTTTAATCCCAGCACTCAGGAGGCAGAGGA
>NC_022028.1:41708953-41713887 GCF_000317375.1 Microtus ochrogaster | reverse complement strand
AGACGCCATGCTGCCACTCTCCAGGCAGACATGATGAAGCAAGCCGCCACGTCAGACATGCTGAATCTTTCCTGGTAAGACTGGTGCTACACAGATTACTAAATATGGGTTAGGCAAGATAAGTCACCACCTCATGGTGCTACACACATTAATAGAAATGAGCCAAGCAGTGTTTATGTGAATACAGATTGTGTGTTGTTATTTTGGGGCATAAGCTAGCCAGGCAGCCAGGAGCCGGGTGGCAGGAATGCAGCCTGCAGCTCCTTCAACCTCACGAGGTAGAGGCAAGTGGATCTCTGTGAGTTCAAGGCCAACCTAGTCTAGAAGAGCCAGTTCCAGGACAGGCTCCAAAGCTACACAGAGAAACTTTATCTCAAAAAACAAAACAAGACACAGAAAGACAATTATCACATGTACTCACTCATAGGTGGTTTTAAAACATAAAGCAAAGAAAACCAGCCTAAAAACCACAATCCCAGAGAATTTAGACAATGAGGACACAATGAGAGACTTACACAGATCTAATCTACATAGGAAGTAGGAAGTATAAAAAGACAAGATCTCCTGAGTAACCTGGGAGCATGGGGACCTTGGGGGAGAGTTGAAGGGAGGAGGGGAGAGGCAGGGAGGGAAGCAGAGAAAAATGTAGAGCTCAATAAAAATCAATTTAAAAAAAAAGACCAAACAAACAAATAAAACCACCCTCTCCCCCATGTCTCGGCCTCTACTTTTCCCCCTACAACAAAACCAAGACAACAAGAGATTCAGTCTTGTCTCCTGGCAGTGTGCTGGTTACATTCTGTCTTTTCTCCCAGTGGGGAAACGAACTCATTCAGCCCAAAGCCCACAGACATGGGTGCTCCTGAGCGGCAGTTTCAGTTGCCGAGGGCAAGCACTGTCTGACCATATTAATGGAAAATTCCAGAAACAACAATTCATCCCTTTTAAATGGTGTATTGTTGAGTGCCTTGAGGGCATCCCACACCATCCTACTGCATCCCACCGTGAGCCGCCACCCCCACACCACAAATTATCCTTCTGTCCAGGTCACTGCTTGTTGTACATTAGCACCAAGATCAAAAGCACTCGGTCAGCCTCTGGATAAGTGGTTCTCAACCTTCCTAATGCTGTGACCCTTTATTTCAGTCCCTCATGTTGTGGTGACCCCCAAACACAAAATTATTTTCATTGCTACTTCATAACCATAGCAAAACTACATTTATGAATTATAATATAAATACCTGTGTTTTCTGATTGCCTTAGGCAACATCTGTGAGAAGGTTGTTTGAGGTCGCAACCCACATGTTGAGAACCACTGTTGTGAACAATAAATTCAAGTGCTACAGCCCCCATTGGCTTGTTCCTGAGAAATCCTTCAATAGTAACATTACATAATCCTTCTCACAATGCCCACAACTGGTAGTGATTCCCTCCTAAGTGAAGAATTTCCTCCTGGAGAGAGGTTCCCCAAGGTTCAGAAATGAAGTACAACGCACAAGTCTCAGGAAACTCCTGAAACAGAAGATTTATTAGGCAGGCCCTCCCCTCGGTCAGCTGACCTGCCTGCAGTCCTGTTCAGGAGTGATGTGGTTTTTACAAGTCCTCAGCTGAGCTGGGGAAGGGAGGGCTTTGTAATGATGCTACTGACATTGAGTCACCTATGCTCCTGCAAGCAAACTCAGCAGCCTCACTGAGCTAGATTTGGGAACAATCATTCCACATTCCAATGGTCTGAGGCTGGTGTCCCACAATCCCAAGCCAAGTTTTCATAATTAATAAGAAGTCTCCATGACATTATTTGGGAGCTGGCTGGTGGGACAGAGAAAGACTTGTAACACTACATAATGAGACTCTGTCTCCAACCAAAACCCACACACAAAACAACAAAGTAGGGTCTTTTGACCTGGAACATCCTCCCCAATAGGCAGAGACTGCTGAAATACACCAATCCATTATAGACCTCTCATTTCTCAGTGTTGGGGCTAAGAAGGGGAAAACAGCAGGTTTTTTTGTTCGCAGGATAGTTGTGCTAGTAATAGCAAGTATAGTCTAGCTTCCTTTGTGCTTTCTCTCTTTACATACCTTGGTTCTCGGGTCCTTGCAGTACTTGAGAACATCAAAACCAGAGCCACAGAGAGATGTTAGAGCTTCAGTCTTCCCACCTCCAGCACCCCAGTAGGACATGGAAGCCTTCCTACTGTCTTCTGATGGTCCACCACCACTGTTGAAGATTGGCACTTAAGATACAATCTTCACCCCGTGGTGCCCTTTCTCAAAGATGCTGATGTGTTAAGATTTTAGCAGTTTATTAAAGAGCTGCTTTTCACATTAGCTGTTCTCTACATAATTCTAAAACTTCCTAGGTTTTACCCAACAATGCCCCACACGTGAACAAAATGCAACTGGAAGCCATTTACTTTTCCTGTCTCAGTGCAGCTCTAAAGTAGTTTCTCTTCACTCATGTGAGGTTGTCTGACTACAGAATCAGTTCTTCTCACACAGCACAGGAAATAGCAGCAAGCAGCTGCACAGAACAAAGCCCCCAGCAGCTTACACGGAGAGTTCTTTGCACTCAAGTATAACCCGTGCACACGCCTCTACTTCCCTAGCTTTTCTCCACTATATTCTAGTTTAAGTTCCCAAAGATTTGGAGAAAAGCTGCAAATTCTTTTTTTTTAAGTTGCAAATTCTTGGTCATAACTGACGTTTCTTAATTCTGTAAGCCAGTTATTAGAGAAACACAAGCTCAGAGGTTCTATTTGAAGCACGGGTCACAGATCTGACTTTTGCCGATGTTTTCCTTCAGTTGGTCATTATCTGTGTGGCTTTAGTGAGTTAAGGCCCTTGAATCTGTACTACATCATGGGAAGCGCTGTCACATCTCTTCCCGATTTTAAGCTACCACTGTGGTAGCTTGGGAGGAGATGTGGCTTTATTAGTGATGTTTCCATTGCTGTGATAAAACACCATGACCAAGGCAACTCATAGGAGAAAGGTTTCATTTGAGCTTATGGTTCCAAAGAGAGGCGTTCATTATAGTAGAGAAGTGGCAGGCATGGTGGAGAGAGCTGGATCCTTAGAGCTCACATCTTGAACCTCAAGCACAAAGCAGGGAGAGGGAACTCAAGGGGGCATGAATCATTGAGCTCTCAAAGTCCACCTCCAGGGACGTACTTCCTCCAACAAGGACACACCTCCTAAACCTGCAAAACAGCACCATCATTTGGGGCCCAAATATTCCAATGCCCAAGGCTATGGGGGTAACGTTTCTCATCCAAACCATCACAGTGGCAAAGTATCCCATCTTGTAGTATAGGTTTATCCATGCATCACTGTGAGGTGTCCCTTGGGTCATAAAAAACTTGCAAGTGGAAACACCCTCAAAAAAATAATTATTCTCCCTTTCACAGATTCAACCAACTATAGATCCTCTTAAGTTGATTTCATTTTGCTAGGGCATACCTTTCAAATTACTCCCCCAGTGAATTCATATATTTCACTGGAGCTGAGGTAACCTCGGGGTTAATGACTGAGAAGCTGCAAGCCAAACTAGCCAAAAGAGAGGAGATGTGAATTACTAAAATTAGAAAGAGCAGAGGTAATCAGATCTCTGGTTTCTTTACATGAACACCCATAGCTATACACTTTCCTCTAAAAACTGCCTTAGCTATATTTCAAAAGTCCTTGTCAGCTGTGCCTCCATTTTCATTTGGCTCTAGGAACTTTCCATTTCCTCCATTCTTCCGTGACCTCCTGGTCATTCGGGACTGTGTTGTTTGGTCTCCATGCATTTGTGCAGTGTCTGTAGCTTTTCTTGCTATTGACTTCTTGTGTTTACTGAAGTGTGGTCTGATGCATTGGCTGTGTTAACCAGATGAAACGAGATGGGGGAGTGAGGAAGCGTGACGTGGGGAGGACCAGAGACAACAGGTCAAACAGGGGAGAGCAGCAAGAGAATCCCAAAGCTTGAAAAGGCTCCAAAATAAAACCAGATAAATGCAAGAAGACTAACCAATAAAAACAAGAATGCCGGAAAAAGGGAAAGCCAGGGCTGGAGAGATGGCTCTGGGGTTAAAAGTGCATACAGCTCTTGCAAAGGATTGGGTTGGTCTTCCCTTCTCAGGTAAACCCTCTCGGGAAACTTCCTCCCAGGCATGCCCAGATGTTTGTCTCCTAGGTGATTTGAGCCCTGACAAGCTGACAGTCAAGATGAAACATCAAATCATACCGACATGTTACAAACATGTAAGGTAGAAAGACAGACAGACAGACACAAACATATATTGACAGACTGAGCCTCCCTTCCAAGTCCCCCTTGGAAAAGACACAGTGTTGTTTTAGATTTGCGTCTTTGGACCTGGCTGCACTCCCAATGAGAAAGACACACGTCAACAATAAGGCTCTAATCATCATTTACACGCACGCTTAATTGCCTGGAAGAGAGCATTAGGCACACGGGAGCCGGGTACACGCATCACTTTAAGCTATTAATCTAACTCGCTTTGCCTCACACACATCCCTGCCAGGCAAAGGTTAATAGAGAGTTTATGAAATTCCAAATGCAATTAAGTCTCGGAGGAATCTCAGCTAGAGGCCATGTGGTTTCTATGGCAACCCAAGGGCTCTGGAATAGAGTGGGGAGTGGGGGTTGATGTGAAGGCTAGGTGAGCACATAAATACATCTCCTGTCTTCCTCCTCTTCTGAGTGACGAGAAGCAATGCTGGCTGCATTTGAAAACTGTTGTGCAAAGGAATAAATCAGATTGTTTTTCTAGAATTGAATACATTTTCCCAAGGGTTCCACGGTGATTCTCTGCATAGTCAATATTCTGGTGTGTTGGATGAGAGCCTCGAGTCCTCTCAGGGGAGACTGAAGGAATAGAATGGGTGTTGAGGCTGATGAGGAGAAGCAGTGAATAGCCTTCTCAACTCCA
>NC_022028.1:41696672-41708843 GCF_000317375.1 Microtus ochrogaster | reverse complement strand
GAATAGCCTTCTCAACTCCAGCTAATGAGGTTTCGCTCGTAATCTCAGAAGCCGCCATCAAGACAATGAGAGACAGTGTGGCCATAGTCAGAGCTGGTTTTCCTGTCACTAATTGCACAGCGTTAGGGAATTAATCTAGTGAATTAATCATTTCATCTATCTAGCTCTTGCCAAAACTTCGACTACATCAGCAAAACCCAAACCAAAACTGGAGAAAGGGATTTGAGGCCATGGCTCACTCTATACTGCGTGTGCCTTTTTCTTTGCTTAATCTGAGAATTCAGAAATAATCTTAGCTGTTTTCCCTATTAGATTTCCTAATCGTCAGATGACTGCAGATTTTCTGACTCGAATTTTAAAGCCAGATCCATCCTGTGCTATTTTGGCCCACTCTGCTGAGTTCTTAACTCGTTTCGCGTTTGCCAAGCAGCTTCAGGTCTGCCGTGGGTCCCAGCTTAGGTGGGGTCTGTCCCATGCATTGTGAGCTGTCAGCCCAGTGGCTCTGCAGTCAATAATAGCCGCATGCACCTGCATGCACCCTATTGGTCTGCGTACTGAAAGCCTGGAAGAGAAAAGGAGTCAACGACATTTACATGGGAGTCCCAGCATATCGATTATAATAGAGAACTTAGAGACTGAGAGATGGCCCTGTGGTTAAGGCATTTCCTGTTCTACAAGACCTAAGTTTGGTCCCCAGCTCCCACCTCCAGTGCCTTACTACTAACTGCCTGCAAGTCCAGCTCCAGGGCATCAGGCACCCTCTGCTGGTTTCTACAGGTACCTTACACACGTGGGTCAACCTAAGAACATGTGTTCTTTCTCCCAAGCACCACACAGACCACCACCAAGAACAACTAAACAAAAGCCCCAAAGCCAACATTTTAGAAACAAGGCTTGCTGACCTGTGCTCATGTCATCTGCATGACCCCAGCGACGCTCAGAGAGATGCTTATTGCATCTTACAGAGGGGTTCTACAAAGCCATATCTCCCAGCCATACCTCCAGGGTGATCTGCAGGGACAAGGTTAGGACTGACCCCTGTTTACACCTAGATAAAGGTCGGTGGATGGAATCCAGCCATTTATTTCCAGTGGTAAAAGCTACCTCTGTCACATCGTATTTTTAAATAAGACCATAAACTTTCCCCTGGCCTGATTTAAGTCTCTGGTTCAGCCCCCGTTCATCCACGAATTGCTCTTGGCTTTCTGGTCTTCCCCCTTGCCATGCACACAGAAGGGTTAGTCTCTTCCATGAAGCTCCCGTACCCCCGACTTTTCTGTCACTCAGACAGCATCATACAGGGTGGCACTCTCATTTTGCTCTATGATCACAGGTTTCTGCAGTCATTGGGTCCCTAAAAAACCCTTAACAATTCCAGGATACCTTCCAGATGGCTCTGTGTGAGTCACACTGTTAACTAATTCGTAATTTACATTGTTCCTTGCACTCCCTACCCGCAATTAATATTTTTTTGAGATAGAGTTTTATTATGTAGTCTTGACTGTCCTGGGACTCCATTATGTGAGTCAGGCTGGCCTGAAACTCAAACAGACCCACCTGCCGCTGCCTCCCAAGAGCCGAGATTAAAGGTACATGACACCACAACCCCCAAAAGATTTTGAAGTGTAAATCCTCCAACTCTGAGTTATCTCATCATGATGATAACAGTGATGAATTGCCTGCAGTGTTTCTAGGGCGAGACCCCTGATGGCCAGAGTCATGAAGGAAATGGCCACGCTTCCAGGGCAAGACCCCTGATGGCCGTTCATGAGCCCTTGGCATTATGCAATCACATATTGGAAGTCCTGTGAAAAACCTGAGTCAGCTTTGCAAAGTTGTGCATCAAAGGTCTCAGTGTTAAGCACGCTGTGTTTTATAAGTACACTGGCCAGCAGGCCACCTGAGTCTAGACCTGAAGTTGGTATTTGATGGATGGCAAAGTCCCAGTGTCCTATCTATATCCATGATGAGCACCATGACCACAAGGGACTTAGCTCATAAGGGAGAAAAGGGTTTATTTCATCCTACAGCTTATATTCTATCGTGAAGTAAGGACTCCGGGCAGAAACTGGAGGCGGGAATGGAAGCAGAGACCATGAAGGAGCCTCTGCTAACTGCCTTGCCCCCGAAGCTCACACGCAGTTACTTCTCTTACGCCTCCCAGGATCACCTACCAAGAAGCTGGGGTTCTCACATCAATCATCAACGGACAAAATGACTGACAGGGCCCACGGGTGCGGGTCCGTTCTATCTTGACCAAAGGTCGGAGAGTTGGAACTTCTGTTCTCTCAGGGTTATTGTCAACAGGTGTGGCTAATATCCAGACCTTGTATTTCAAAAATAGAGAAGTAGATATGTTTCTACCTCAAACAAAAATCTAAGGACACAACCAGGTTCCTATTCCCTTAGGAAGGTAACAATGGGTTCCACACAGGGAGTGGTTTGCCCACCGAATGTTTTGGTCTAGGGCATGAGTGTCACTTGTCTTGTTTTGGCAAGAGAAAGTTTAACTAAGAATGTAGCCCATAATCCTTCAACTGGTTTGTTTGTTCCTTGTATCATGAAAATGCAGTTTTTATCTTAAATACCTGATCTTTTGGGGTCAGGTATTTAAGTCAGTGGAAATTATACATGGATGATTGCTGGGGAATATTATTTTTAAGGTGTGTTACTTTTGTCTATGCTGTATTTGATTAACTGTGAAGCTGTGATTCTTTGTCTGTCTAAAAACACCTAATGGTCCTAATGATGAGTTGAGCAGACAATAAAGAGTCAGGAGCAAGGATAGGCGGGGCTGGCAGGAGAAGAGTATAAATAGAAGGAGAAACTAGAACAACGAGCAAGGGAACAAGGAGAGGAGGGCATCAGAGGCCAGCCACCCAGCTAGACAGCAAGCCATGGAGAAAGAAGTAAAGAAAGGTATACAGAGATAGAAGAGGATAAAAGCCCAGAGGCAAAAGGGAGTTGAGATAATTTAAGATAAGAAAAGCTGCCAGAGAAACCCTGTCTCGAAAAAAAAAAAAAAAAGAAAAGAAAAGCTGCCAAAAACATAGCCCTCGGAGATTTGTGTGGATCTGTGTCTTGCTTCAAAAGTGTTTGGACGGAACAAACTGGAGGCCTCTGTTTGTTAGCTTCCAGCCACTCTTCATCCTCTCCAGTTGCAGCCTCTGGGTCCATCTTCTCCCCGCCTATAGCTCCTAGGACAGCCAGCACCATCTCTTTGAGGTCAGCTCCAGACTGCATCTCAGCCATGACCCCCCAGGTTAGTCAGAATTATTCCACCCAAGTGGAGGCTGCCATGAACCACCTGGTCAACCTGCACCTGCGGGCCTCCTACACCTACCTCTCTCTGGACTACTATTTTGGTCAGGATGACATGGCTCCGGAGGGTGCAGGCCACTTCTGTGAATTGGCTGAGGAGAAGCCCGAAGGCGCCAAGCATCTCCTCAAGCTGCACCGATATCATTATACTGGCAGTCAACCATCTGCTTTCAACTCGCCAAGTAGAAACCTTTGAAGGACCATGGCTCAAATGTGGGCCTCACCTAACCTTCAACTTCCTTTAGGGACAATCATGTAGCCTTCAGAGAACAGTCAATGTCCTGATGGTTTTGCACTTAAGAAGAATTGTGTTTTTGTTTAAGTATCAGCCTGGACTTGAGCACAAGATAGGGAGTTGTCACACACGCGTGTGCATGTGCGCGCGCGCACACACACACACACACACAGCACATATGCAAATTCAGGCAGTATGCTCAAACAAGTAAGATTTAAAAAACAGCAACAACAACTTAAGACGATTGTGCTCAAGCTCCACAAATACAATGAAACTTACTAATGTGGTCATGGAAGTAAATGTAAATAATAAATATCCATTGTCAGTAAGTGTTATATTCCATGACCTTTGGCCTTTGTAGCATTAACGGGGAAGGAACCCTGAACAGTGGTGTGTCTTGTTCAGAGTCACGCTGACCACCAGAAGAGATGGAACCAGAATACACCTCCTTCGGTTGCTGGCTCATTTCAGCCTGCACTCCGTCTGGACTCATTCTGGATTGTAGACTCCGGCAGTTCAAGTGCTTGTTTGACACCACTGGCTCTCAAGCTGGCTCAACTCAAAGTCAAAAGTCTAAGAAGAACTCACGTCTGAGGACCTGGCTCTCATCGCTTTGCTCGCTAAGGCCCCGAGTGGGAAGATTTTCTTCGGTTTCCCCAGGAGACTCTGCTGTGCAGCTAAGGGTAATAACCCCTGTTTTTATCTTCTCCCACATAAAATAATTAGCTATAACTTAAAGTCTCCATATCTTTTGCTGCTCATGATGAGGAGGAATCACTTGGGGGGGGGGCAGGAAGGGGGAGAGTGACACGGTTCATCTCCTTTATAAGGATGCTCAGTCCCAAATGCTTGCACGCTAAACTGCACCTGCTGGTCACGTCCCTGAGACATTTATGAGGAAGAAAAGGTCCAGAAGGTGTTCAAGGGAGTGATAATGGATTGGCCACCAAGTGAGTTCTCAGCTAGCCGCTGGGGAGAGGAGCCATCAGATTCACTCAAGCTCCTGACTTGATCCCAAACAGGTATTCCCACCCAGTCCCGAATTCACATTTTTTTACAGTATAAAAATAAAAACGAAGCTGGCCAGCAGTAATCGGGAACACAACACTGACCCCAAGTGGCAGGAACTGTAATTTTATCTTCTGTGTTTCCCAAAGAGGTGAGAGTCCAGCGGGCTATGGGAACAAAGCCTTTCCGTTTCCTTCATTATCTTTAATGAGCCTGATACAGCTAGGGCTGGCTGATGGCGGGTGCCTGCTCTCACCTCAGCATCCCACAGGGCCAACAAAGTATGTCTTACAAACAACGCACCTGAGTGAGATTCATTGCCTTTAGCTTAAACAGAGGTGATAAACACCCTAAATGCTTCTGCCAAAATATTCTAAAGAAAATTTTTGACTCAAAATCTTGAAACTCTTTTCTGGGTTTAGGTGCTGAAAACTCGGGTGGAGCTGTGTCCCTAAAATAAAACGCATGTCCCGGAAGCTCAAGCCCTCTCTGATCAAGCTCCCATCACTTCCTGGCCGTCTGAATGTGTTCACTTACTGTTGTGGCTGATGAGCTTACAGTGTTGTGATGCTGTATAACCTCTGAGTCCGAGCAGCAATGGGGGGAAACTCAGATGTGGGGGTGCTGCAGGAAACCCAGAGTCCCTATCTGTGAGGTCACTCTACGTCTTGAACCACGACACTGAACGCGTCAGCCACAACAGTAAGTGAACACATTTAGGTGGCCAAGAAGGGATGGGGAGCAGCAGTGGGGGAGACGCAGATGTGGGGGTGCCGTGGGGGTCACAGAGTCCCTATCTTCAAGATCAAGGCTTTGAAATAGAGGATGACAGGTAGGGAAACCGAGTCTGTTACCAAGCCAGTGGTCCAGAGTGGGCATGAGGAGGACAGAGAGTATCAGCAAGGGCAGACGTCAGGGCCTTTGAAAAGTCCGCCCCCCTCCTCTCCAGTTCTCCAATCATCTTGAAACCCCAATTCTGGTTTGCCCTCTTCAGATAATAACTGCATTTTCATGATACAAGGATAATAGGATGTTGCCTATTATCAACATCCCTACTTAAAATATTCTCATCTCTTTCTATTTAGGTGCATTTTATAATCACTTGAAAGCATTTGTTTGCACCAGATCTCTCGTCAACCATCCCTGGTTTCTTAGGAAATAAATGATGGGCTACGGAGACTCGCTTGCATCCATGGAAAAGCAGCCTTTGCTACCGATTCCTCATTGCTCCTTGTTCTTAACTCCATTTAAATTAACTAGGACTTGATTTTCAAATTAACGTTCTCAAAGGGAAATGCATTACATCACGGCTTTTCATTTGGAAAGCCACGATATGCTCATTACCGCCTCAATTTTCATCTGGTTATTAAAGTCATCACTCATGTGGTAAGGCAGCAGCCGGAATCCAGGCCAGTGACAAATGCGGAAGGCCTTCCTTCTTCACACTCTTAGCCACAGCTGTGGCCTCATCTACCCCGTCACAGCCAGAGTTGGAGTAACTGCAGGAAACAGTCACTCAGATTCATCCACATGATCATAAATTGTTAGGCCTGTCGGGACTCACACTCTGACCCCAGCATCACTAGCAATGGCATGGTGTTGCCCACCTTTGACTTTAGGATTGAAGGGCGCATCTTCAATTCAAAATGAATGCCTCTCTTATTTTGGGGTACAGATTGGCTCGGGGAAGTCTGTGGGATATATTTCAGGAGTATTTGAGATGGGAACCTCTGTAGAGACTTTCAGGTCAGAATGGTGT
Organism: Microtus ochrogaster; assembly: GCF_000317375.1. Taxonomy (NCBI): domain Eukaryota; kingdom Metazoa; phylum Chordata; class Mammalia; order Rodentia; family Cricetidae; genus Microtus; species Microtus ochrogaster. The sequence goes on along the minus strand of NC_022028.1, from coordinate 41,702,520 downwards.
TCCCATAATTCAAATATTGGGAACTTAATCTCTCCGCAGTACTGTTGGCGGATGGGCCCTTTGGAAGTGTTTGCATTATCGATGGATTCATTCCATTATAAAATGACCTGGTGATGAAGTCGGCTGACTCCTTGCCTTTCACCTTCCACCGTGTGAGAAAACCTGAAGGATCCCTAAAGCTAGGACAGCGAGCCTAGCCAAAGGCGCGAGCTTCAGGTTCAGGGAGAGACCCTGTCTCAAACGAATACAGGTTGAGAGTGATGGAGGAAGACACCTGGTGTGCCCCTGGTCTCCACATGCATGCACACACACTTACACATGTGTGTGAGCACAAACACATGCACACTATACACATAAAAACACAATTTTAAAAAATCCACCTGTTCCATACATAGAGACAGAACTACACGCTTCAAGAGTGCTATGAGCCGTGGAGCTTGTGGGCTGTAAGGGAGGATGGGGGGGGGGGGCAGACGGACAGGCAGAAGACCTCCCCTCCTTGTGTCACTTGATCTTATTAACCTGAAGGCCATTATCTTCACCCAGTCCTGCTGTGACCAGTTGAAACTACAGCCACAGGACTGGCAGCTTCATTGAGACACCAAGAAGGAAGAAGGGACCAAGAACTTACCCCACAGTCGACCTTTGTAAAGAACTTCCCAGCGTCCTGCCGCAAGTGAAGTCACGTGACCAAAGCATGACTCACGTGACCAGTGAGTGCCCACCCCTGGGAGCCAGAGACAAGCTCAGGGCAAGGACTAAGGGCATTGATTGCAAGGGCTCCAGACTGGCGGATGCCCAGGAAGGATGAGGTGGTATCTAGCTAGTTCTGTTTCTAAAAGAATACTCTGAGTTGAGCGAGGCGTGGGCAATAAATTTTTAATATCAGCCGAAGTGCCGGAATGTTCTCATAAAACTTGAAGATGCTTTTCCTGGGCCCACAGAGAACACTCTGTGTGCGTTTGGACTATCAGTTCTCCTTAGGGAACATAGGGAGGGACATCTTTCTGGCTGGGCTCCTCTACCCTGGCCTTTCTGAGCTGCTTCAAGGAGTTACTGTCTCATACCCTTTGTGCTCTGTACCCGGTTTGGTCCCCAGTAGCTGAAGCCTCTACAAGTCCACATATTACCCGATCACACCGCTGGTAACTAAAATGTGACAGCAGCCCCTGGTACCCACCCGTGAGGTACGATTTAAAGGGTCACAACGCCATAGTTGCTCTGTCTGAAGAGTTTGCCTCCTTGGAAAACTGACAATCCGACTTCCGGCAGGACCACCCACGGAGGTGAAGGAGGCAATCCTGGCTTGGAGGGTGGAACACAAGGCCTGCGTTGAAAACCGACATCAAGACTTACTGAGTTCCTTACTGTTCTTCCCCTGAGAAAATGCAGAAGCTCTCTAGTTCCGTGTTGGCTGGTTTCTCATTATGTAGACTGTCTGAGCCATCTTCATTCAATTTATTGCTACATTAGTCCCAAACCTGGCGAGGGAAATACATTAACTTTTAATAACACGCCTCGGGTGAGTGTAGAAATCCATCGCTGCCAGCTCCTTCTCAGCATTTATCCTGAAAAATCAGGGAAAGATGGGGGGCAGGCATTAAAGCCTGTGTCTTCTGCAGCTGAGGGAAAGGAGAAGCCCAAAACCCATGAGAGAACTTAAAAACTATATGTTTGTTGATCCTGTGGAAGCATGGAGCAGTCAGCAGCATGGTGTTAGCAAGCTTCTGATGCCGGGTATATAGTTACTCAAAATCTCAGAAAACCAGGAAAGGAAGGGAGCCACTTCGGATTTCTTTGGGGGTTATTCATCTGAATCATAAACTCTGCTTTCCAAGGTGGGGAGCAATTTTGGTTTTATTGCTATAATAAACTTGAAATTAATTCAAAGTCTAGTTATAACAAGAACCTTGAGAACCCACCGATCATCATCAACAAAGGTTGATGATGTACCTAGGACACCAGATGCTGGCAAGGCGGGCAGGGCCATTTTCAGACATCATGGTACTACTATGGGTCTCCTAAATTGCTGGGCTTCTGAGAAAATGACCGACACCAGACATCTAGGGAACCCAGAAGTAAATGGAGATGTGACTTGTTCATAACAGTTCCTGATAGAATGCTGCTTTCCCGTGATTCTCCAGAAATATCGCCTTGAGGTCAGATGGGAGTGTCTTTGCCCGCACAGCTGTGTGCTGCCCTGCGTGTGTGTCCCGTGTTTGCCGGGGGTGCCTAGATACCTGCAAATTGAGTGTGTCTTATGTGCCTATTACTCTTCGAATCCTAAACCTCCTGGTTTCTCTCCTGATAGCCTTCCTCCATTCCTAGCCCTGGAGCTTGGACCTCACCAACGCTACCTCATGAGCCCTGACCACTGCCCATAGCAGGCTTTGTTGGCACGGCTTGCAATGCCCCCAGAGCCCGCCCACTTCTCCCTAGCACAGCTGTCTCTAGCCAGCTTTCCTGCAACCACCTGACTGGCTGCCTATGCCCACCCTTGGCTCCTCCAAGAAACCAGGGGAACCCTTTAACTGTTCACAAGACAGGGAACTCTTCTGTTCAAAGCCCTTTCTGTTGAATCAAGTCCCTACAAGTAGAGGAAACCCTAAGTCCTTATCAGAGACCCCCCCCTCATCATATTCTCCCCCTGGTTCATAGCTTTAACTGTTCATTTGACATGGTCTACAGTTCTGAGAGGAGAGACTGCTGAACTAAAGAATTGTCTAGATCAGATTGGCCTGTAGGCATGGCAGTGAGGTGGAGTTTGGGTTGTTAATTGAAGTAGGACACCTCACCCACTGTGTGGGATGCCATCCATAGGCAGGTGACCCTAAAAGCTATTTGAATACTAGTTGGCCTACAAGTCAGTTAGCTATTATTATTTTAGGGTTCCTGTTTTACTTGGGGCTTTGTGGAGTGAGTTCCTTAGTCAGGGGTAATGACATGTGGCCAGAGGCAATGTCTTGTGATGACAGCAAGCAGTCATTTTACATTCCAAACACAATTGGTTACAACAAAGTGCACATTGATGGAATAGTCCTCAGGCAAATAGTTCAGCAGTAATGTTCATAAATTATAACCTCTGGAAGAGGCAGAGATGGCTCCGTGGTTAGGAGCACTGGCTGTTCTTCCAGAAGAACCTACGCTGGTTCTCAGCATCCACATGGCAGCTCATAACCATCTCTAATTCTATTCCCTGGGATCTGGTGCCCTCTTCTGGCCTCTGCACAGACATACATGCAGAAGTACTCAAACATATAAAATAATAATTTAAATTTAAAAATTTTAAGTGGGGGCTGGAAAGTTGGCTTAGTGACTAAGAGCACTCGTTGTTCTTATAGAGGACGTGGGTTCAAGTCCCAGCACCCACCTGGCAGTTCACCACTTCCTCAGGCACCAAGCATGCATATGGTACACAGACATATACGCAGGTAAAACACTCAAATACGCAAAAGAAAATAAATCTTAAAAAGAAAGAGAGCTGAGCGGTAGGGGCACATGCTTTTAATCCCAGCATTCGGGAGGCAGAGGCAGGCAGATCTCTGAGTTTGAGCAAGTTCCAAGATAGTAAGGGCTACTCAGAGAAACCCTGTCTTGGAAAAAAAAAATTCTAACAACTGAAAAATGAGCTTTGTTAGGAAACTGTTATAAAAACTGAAAAAATTAGCCTTGAATTCATATATTATATATGCAAAATATATATGAGCCCAATTGACAAATTTGCCTTTTGTTGTCATAATTTCACAAATAAATCTACAAAAATTAGCATCCTGTGTATTAACTCAAAATTAACTGCTTCAGTCCAATCAGAAGGAACCTGTAGGGACTTCCTGCCGGGGACTCTCTTCAGATCTTTTCACAGGTGGCATTTTGTCAGTCCTGATGCCCATTTAAAGAGGACCGTGCTCAAACTCAAAGACATCAGTTTCGTTTGTGAAGACTACCCAAGTGTCTGAACGCAGAAGAGAAAGTCTTTAGATTCTAAAGCCCATATTTAAAGTGACAGCGTCATAATCATTTTGTAATTGATCATCATTCAAAATGAATGGGCCATCAGCTGGCCTTGAAGATGTTTTAAAATAAAGATGGCTCGGGGCTCTTCGGCAAAATGGAAAGAATAAAGTACCATTTGGGGTGGCTTATTAATAAATAACTGTAACCCACAAGCCAGAAAAGAACCACGATGAAATGACATTTAAAAAATGGGAAGTTTGTAGGTAGACAGAAAGATAACATTTTATTATTTGGTCCCTGTTTGTTCTAGGTCAGAATAACCACTGCTTCGCGTCTTCTAGAGACACAGGAGCAATGCTAAGGGACCACCAGAACAGATGCGCTCTTTCCACTGCTGTTTTGCTTCTGCCTGCCCTGGCTCAAAGCCTTGTTGCTACGCTACTGGAAAAGGTGAAACGGGAGATTGCGAACAGAGAATTGAAATCACAACTAGATAAAGAGATTGTGAACAGGAGCCTGACTGCTTTTAAATGAGTTTCAAGATGGACAAAGAACAAGTCGAGGGGATGCAGAGAGAGCTGCTGCAGGCAGTCTTTGAGGGGAAGCAGAGCATAAGACAGTCCCCGTCCTCACAGGGTAAAAGAAGGACAGCGTCGGCTAAGATGCTTGCGGTTTAAAAAGAACAAAGAGAAAAACTAAGGAAAGCTAATGCCATCCAGAGATGGTCCTGATGGTGCGGCTGCCTGCAAGGCCACAGGATAGGAGCCAGTTTCCCCTCATCCAGGGAATATCACCTCGTGACTTTTAAAAAAGCGATGAAGGAGAAAGTCTTTAACTTGGGTTTGAAAAAGATGCAGCCTCTGAGGTCTGATGGAAAGCATATCCTATGAGCTCAGGCTAACCGGAAGGGAGAAGGGTCTAGCCTATGCTCAGATAGGAATAAAGGAGGGGAGGGTCCCAGTCTCACCCCAGGCACAGAGGTAGAGACTGGAGTGGGGGGCGGCTGAGGCAGGGGCAGCTTCTCTAGGGGAGGATCGGTGGCCTGCGGTACAGATGTTTCCCAAGTCATGAGCAGCATGGTACATTCCCAGACACAGCAGCGAAGGCTATGGATCCATCCCTAGTGTAGAAGGAAGTCACAGTTCCCTAACACAGCTAGAGCAGCAGTTCTCAACCCATGGGTCATGACCATCAGAACACACGCGTTTCCCACGGTTTTAGGAACCCTCAGCCATAAATTTATTTTCGTTGCTACTGCATAACTGTATTTTTGCTACTGAGCCATGTCTCAGTTCCTAAGACCATCGGAAATATGTGTTTTCAGGTCGAGAACCTCTGATTTCGTGTGTATTGAGGGTACAACTCTGTCTGGTACACCTTTCATCTTACAAACAAAAAAGCTGATTTTTAGAAAGTTAACCAACCTGGTCCACAAATACAGCTGGTTAATGCCAGTCAGGATCTGACCTCTGCCCCGATGTGGCCCAGCAATGGTACTATTTCCCCACAACAAGAGAAGTTGACCCTGCTTCATCTTGTCTCCACCTCTGATCAATCCTTGCATCATTTTGTTGTAAGATAGGTCTTAAAGCTGGGATTAATGTCTTGGTTAAAAATAGAGTAGAGCTGAACGTGGCAGTGCACACCCTTAATCCCAGCACTTGGGAAGGAGAGGCAGGTGGATCTCTGTGAGTTCCAGGAACAACCTGGCCTACATAGTGAGTTACATACAGGCCAGCCAGAGCAACATAATGAGTTCCAGTCTACAGAAAAAGGCGCAGGGGCATTGTGTGCATTGTGTGTGTTTGAGCAAGCTGTCTCCCTCTCCCCCTCCCTCCTCTCCCCAGTGTGAGCATATAACTAAGAGCAGGCCTCCCCATAACCCGGTCACAGT
>NC_022028.1:41691885-41696429 GCF_000317375.1 Microtus ochrogaster | reverse complement strand
TTAAAAAAAAAAAAAAGAAATAGCTTCTTTTGTCGAAGCTGCCTACTCTCCTGCAGCTTTTTCTATTTGCATAAACACAATGAGCACACACACTCTCTTCTTACTTTTCTTTTTCCTCCGTCAATGGTCTTCCCATCATTATTTCAACCAACTTCCAGACAACAGCCCAGATTCCCCATGTGACCTCAAAACATCCTTGAGCTGGTATGCTTTAAGCAGCATCTCGCCACAGAAAAATGATGCTATCTTTTTATCGATTTTTTTCTCTTCCTTTTTAAATCTAGCTCAGCCCCCAGGGTGTGTGAAGTCGACAGCCTTAGCAACCCTGGAGAATGTTACCCTATGCTGGAATTGTCTTTGCTGCTCTGCGGTATACCATGTTTAAACATTCTGCTGCAGCAGATGTTCAGTCTATCCAGATGTGTGGATCATGAAACTCCAGCACTCAGAAGGCTGAGGCAGGAGGATTGAAAGTTCAAGGCCAACCTGGGAGGCTACATAGAAAAATTCTCAAAAGAAATGAAAAGTTGGGGCTGGAGAGATGGCTCAGAGGGTAAGAGCATAGCCTGCTCTTCCAAAGGTCCTAAGTTCAATTTCCCAGCAACCACATCATGGCTCACAACCATCTGTAATGGGGTCTGGTGCCCTCTTCTGGTCTGCTGGCATACACACAGACAGAACATTGTATACATAATAAATAAATATTTAAAACAATGAAAAGTGTAAGTTCAGCTCTTCATGGGTTCAAGCTGTACCACATCCAGAAATGTGCAGCATTTTATTTGTCATGGGTGACATGTCCACATGCTCTCATTCCTTGTGGGAGTCTGAGATTTAGCAGCAAAAAAATTTTAACCACAAATTGGCCCATGCAGGACTGAATCAACACTGTTGTTATGGTTTCCAAAGCCGTGTGTTTTCCTATCTCTTTCTTAAACGTCTCCATCCCCCTTTGAGCCTCATAACTGACCCCAGGCACTTGGTTCCCTCAGAGGTCAGACGAGGGTTTCCAATCCCCTGGAACTGGAGTTACAGATAGTCATGAGCTGTCACATTGATTTTGGGAACCAATCCTGAGTCCTCTGGAAGAGCAGCAAGTGCCCTTAACTGCTGAGCCATCCACACTGCCCCCATCTCCACCTGGTCCAGCTCCCTTCCTGAATAGGCCTTACTTCTGTGACGTACCGGCCGATGCTGCCTCCCAGGCTGCTCCTACATCAAGACTTGAGCTTGCACTGAGGACCCGAGTTAGACATCTCAGCCACCAACTCCTCTCCTGAGTTAAGACTAACAGAAGCCCCTGGATTCTGTCTGGAAACCCAAGCAAAAGAAAATACCAAGGCTGGGTAAATCCCCAGGTCGTCATTGTGGCATTCACGCAGCAATACTTGGCTCCCACAGACCTCTATCCCTCAGACACAGACGTGTAGACATAGAGATGCATAAAGCTAGAGATGGCCTACAGACATCCCGCCTCCTGACATGCCCCATGCTGACATACCCTTGTGGGAAAATGACTGCATTCCCTCACTCGCTTCCATTACCACACATCTCCCACAGAACCCCCACAATGTGGACTTTTACACTAAGGTTAGGGTGTCACGTAAAAGCTTAAATTGCTTTCCTAGCAAAATGGCCCTTTTAAGGCCTTCGATGCCTTAAAAGTAAAGAGAGACGCACTCAAGAACTCTTAAGTGCTGGGGCCACCTGGTGGGAAGGACTTTTTATTTCTGAAGTCCTTTGGTAAGGCCACTGCCCTCCCTCCCAAAGCCACGGCTGCCAGGGGGACCTGATGCACAGGCAGCACAGCCGTAAGCCTGGGCAAGAACTTGAAGCAAGGGGCAGAACCGACTTCACGGGGTCGTCTCCCCTCCAAGGCACTACAAAGCCAGGGTCTGGGACCATTTTTATTTCCAATCTGAAATTGCAGGTGACTGACGGCTGGGGGGAGGGAACTGTAGCAAACAGAAAATTATTAAGGAGGAAGAGGGAGAGAGCATACATTGTTCCGACCTGCTGATTAAAACCGCTCCTCTTTTCCCTTGTTGGAACAAGGTTCCCTTGAAGAACCTGCTAGCTCATGTGCCTTTCTGTGTGTTCATGTGTCTGCACACACACGTGGAAAGCAGAGGGCCACTTCGGGCTCCATTACTCAGGCTCCATTCATCCACCTTGTTCTCAGAGACAGGGTCTCTCTCTCCCTGACCTGGAACTCACCAAGTAGGCTAGCCTGGGTGGAATCCACTTGTCTAAAACAACCAAGGTGGGGTTAAAAGAACGTCACCAATCCCGGGTGGTGGGTTCTGGGGTTCAAACTCAGGCTCCCCACCAATCAAGGAAAGTGCTTTATTGACTGAGCCATCTCCCCAGCCCTTACGAAGCTACCTTGGTATCTGGGATTTCCACGCATTAGTCAAGCAAACTTGCAATCAGCCTTCCCCACTATCCCCCTCCGGACTTTATTATCTTTATTTATTTGTTTGGTATTTTTGTTTGTTTTTAACTTGGCCACCTGAGGTCATGGCCAGAGCTAACTAGGAGCAAGAGGCTGCATTTTACAGAAACTACCTTTAGGATCAGTCTTCTGGATGGTGTAGACAGGATTCGACCTACGCGACGGAGAAGGGCAGCCTCGATCTGTGCTTCTTCGCACTGCAGTCACCACGGCGTCCAAATTCTCAGCGGGCTGTTCAGCCCGCCCGGAGACATTGCTTATTCAGTAACAAACCTTATTTCCTTTCAGACTAAAGGCGATAACAAAAGCCCTTCGACGCTGATCAGTTTGAGATGGAGGAGGCCATTTCCGGACTTTTCTCCTGCACCACAGGGCGGCGCTAAAGTACTGGAAAATAGCTCTTCAGCTTGCAGGCCTCACCTCCCTGGAGAAGACAGAAGGAAAAAACCGCCTCATCTCAGATGGCTCAGCTTTAAAGGAGGAGAGGGGACTGGGTAAGGCCTGAGTCCACCACAGATCTCCAGTTATCCTCAGGAACTCAATGGAGCCTGCGTTGAGGAGCTCGGGGTGCAAGTATTAAGGAGGACAAGGTTCGGTTTCCATGGTCAAGGCAGGACTGTGTAACAGGCCCAGGTAACTAACAGAATTGCACCCAGAGCTGACAGCCAATGTAACTTAGTCACAAACTGCACCTGTTAAGGGCTGGGAGTGTTAACAGGTGAGTGGGGCAGAGTGGGGCAGGACAGGAGCACCCACAAGCAGATCCTACAGGAAATTTCCAGAAAAGATGGTGGCTCCTGCTCCCTAAATCGAGAAGGCTGAAGAAAAAGGAAATGAAGAAACACAGCAGTTTTCCCCACAGGCCTGTGGAGAGGGATCATGTGACCTGGGGTCGATTGAGATAGGCTCATTCTCTCATTAATCACGATGTATACTGATTACATGTTTAACATGCTGGGTCTCTTGCACAAAATGAAATAAATAGTAAAATTAATTTTACTTGTTTCTTTTCTTTTTTGGCTTCTTAAAAAAGTGTTTTGTTACCCTCTTTGGGTATTACTATTTGGTATCACTTGAGAAATACTGAAGTGTTTCTGGTCCAGTGGGGGAAAATATAGTCCTTAGTGTAATGGTCTGTCCTGTCCCTTTAAGAGACAAGCCCCGCCCACTCCCTCCCCTGTCTGCCGAGGCAAGCTGATCTTCCAACTTCCAGTCTGAGCCCTTTCCTTTTCTGTCTCTCAAACACTGACTACCGCTTCTCCTAAGGTCCTGAGGACAAACTGAGGTACAGCCTCACCCAAGTTCCCCTGGGAAAAATAATGAGCGTACTGGACTCACAGAAGATCTTAGTTAGGGTTTCTATTGCTGTGAAGAGTCACCACGGCCACAGCAACTCTTACAAAGGGAAACATTTAATTGGGGGTGGCTTACAGCTTCAGAGGGAAGCATGGTGGCATGCAGGCAGACATGATGCTGGAGAAGGAGCAGACTTCTATATCCAGATCAGCAGGCAGTAGGAAGAATACCACACTGGGCCTGGCCTGAGCATCCGAGACCTCAGCCCTCTGCCACCCCACCCCACCCACTCCACCCTACCCAAGGCACACACATTTCCTCTAGCAAGCCACACCTACTCCAACAAGGCCACACATAATAGTACCACTCCCTGTGAGCCTATGGGGGCCATTTTCTTCTAAATCACCACACAAAGCAGTGGGTAAGGGGTTATAGGCATGAACATAGGTGACCTTAAAACAGCCATGCCACCGTGTACCCAGCAAAGGCTGCATAGATGAACCCCTCCTCCCATCTTTTCCCACCTATGTCCTCCTCTGTCTCCCAAGACCTGTGCAATTAGGGCAGAGTTGGATGCAGCTGGTTGAGATGTGAAGGTCCCGTGACCTCCTCCCATCCCCTCTTTCTATGGAGGGTGGGGGAAATAGAGTCAGCAAGCCCAACTGAGTTCCTGAAGAGGGTGGTCTTTGGCTTAGAGGATTGTCCTGTACAACAATGTATGTCTTTCTATATTCTTCCAATGTATTTAAATAGGAACACATCTGTCTATATTTCTATATTTTTACAGTTTATG
>NC_022028.1:41687307-41691593 GCF_000317375.1 Microtus ochrogaster | reverse complement strand
GGTTTATGTCGGTAGGAAACACTGTCACTTCATTTGCCCCACCCTATTCCAGTCCATTATATGCTTTATTTTTCCTCCTAGAAGTCGCCCCTACATATCTCATTACCCAGAATGCCATTTATGTGGCAGACCCTGGAAAGGGACCAGAAACAGAGATTTGGTGACCTTCTATTTTTCAATATTGGCCAGGAGTCCCTGTGGGAGTTGGATACTTCCCCAGCTAATTTCCAGTGCGCAGCCTCTTTGTCCAGGTGCCAACACCTTCGGGCTCTTGGCTCCAGCATCACAGAGCAGCCGTTAGATTTCTAGGAAGCAGGGAGAGACAAGAAGTGTGTGGAGATAGATTTCTGGGAGAGAGACTGCAAGACAAGTAGGAAAGCTGGCTGCTCAGTAGAAGCCGACCTGAGGAGCAATTCAGTGAGTTCCCCTGCTGTCACCTCGGGGTCATTTAATGGCTCCAATGCTCTGAGCCTGAATGTGCTAGCCCTGAGGTAACCTAAGACAATTCCCAGCAGGAGGGCACTGTAGCTACATTTAATTCTAAGAGACTAGATGGGATCTCGTACCATCCCGTAAGAGTTGCAGTTAACTCATAGGCAAATTCAAGGGATAGCCTGTGGAAAACAGACAATCTGAAGAGATACAAAGGAAGAGAGAGCACTCAGACCACAGCAAACGACAGCACCACACTGGGGACTGGGTGAAGCTGCCCCGGGCTGTTGACTACCAAGGTGGAAGCCATCCTCTTTTTCCCTCAAGTTCCGGAGCTAAGGGCTGTGCCAGTCTCAGATCTGACCAGCGTGCTCCACAGGAGACCGGAGACCGGAGGCAGTTCCTTAGCCACAGGAATCTTTAGTTTCCTTCTGTGCTTCCTCCTGAGTAAAGGGATGATAGCCTCATTTGCTTAGCCCCTGTCATGGTTGCTATGGGGACCAGATGAGGAAAATGGATAAGGAAGTACTTCCCAAACCAGACAATGCTGCAGAATCAAAGGGGCTATTATTCTACACTCTCGCGTCTGCAGCGGCCACCAAACAGGTCCATCCTTAATGCCTTACCTCACGTGACTCCACGCACAAGAGGATGAGAAGGTCAATGATCCCCACCTAGTCAGTCTTAACTTTGATTACTGTGTAACCATCTGTTTACACTCTCCCAGTTCAGCCCCAGCAGTGGGTACCCTGGATGACCAATGTCAGGAGTTCACTTTTGGTAGAAGACAAACAAGTAAATTGGACCCATATTTAAATCTTCAGATTTGGGGCTGGAGAGGTGGCTCAGCGGTTAAGAGTGTTGGCTGCTCTTCCAGAGGACCCAGGTTCAAGTCCCAGCACCCACATGGCAGCTCACAACTGTCTTGTAACTCCAGTTTGAGGGGATTCAACACCCTTACACAGACATACATGCAGGCAAAACACCAATGTACATAAAATAAAAATAAATAATTATTTAAAAAATAAATCTCAAGATTTATCAGCGGGGAAAGCATTTACCGTGGGAAACTATATGGTGGAGCCTGGCTGCCCAAAGCCAATCCCAGAGCAGGTCTCTTGCCATAATGGAGCATATCAGTTCCAACTAGTCTAAGCAACCAGTTTGCCACAGGGGTCCCTGTCTCTGCCTCCCAAGTGCTGGGGTTACAAGGCCCCCAGGCAGTTTTTTGGGGGGTGCTGGTGAGCTGAAGTCCGGCTCTCATGCTTCCAGACACTCAACTATAACAGAAGAAATGTCCTACCAGAAACTATGACGCACAAACAAACCTGAGTGGCAGGCAGTGGGTGCCCTTGTCACTCAGATGGGCTATTTTCAAGGATGCAGAATGAATGTGAGCAGGTCATGCAAGGATACGTGGGCCACAAAGAAGTGTTTGGTAATCGTGCTGCCAGGAATACGGGTAATATTATTCTTTCAAAGGTTACACACACCGTGGAGCAAGCAGAGGCATGCGTCACTCTCAGAGATGACCAGATTTCTGGAGAAGATCACACACTGTCTTGTTTCCTTCACCCTCTGAGCTTTGCCTGGCTCACAGTTATAGTCTGAGCCTGCACGTGTCCTAAGTGGATGAATTGGAGTGAACCACCCAGACCTGCCGGGAGGGAGGCAGGCCCCAAATGTCCTTGGAGACCTCTTGGTAGTCAGCTCATAGCCTTGTGAATGCCTTTGGAGCGTAATCGGGACAAGATATCATTTGCGAAATACCTAGGTCCTCCTGAACAAACGCAGACCCAGATTCACCCTACCACGGTGTTCTGAGAACACTGTTTCCACGCTACAGCCCTGAGCTGGATTGTGTCTGTCTTCAGTGAGGCTTTCTGGTGAGATATGAACCATGAAACTGTTTGCACACAAGAAGAAAAGTTCCTTTTTCTTTATGACCTGTGGACAACATCCTAGCAAAGTTCAGATCTTCCGGATTTTTCTGAGCTCTGCCCTGAAAATAACCTGTCTTATTATAATCCAGAACATTCCCATGAGGAGCCTACCTATCCCCCTTGACTATGGAGCGCTAAGGGTCCTTACAGCCAGATGGTACTGTGCTATCTTTTAGTCAAATTGCTTAGTAAAGCTTTCAGAATACCACTTAGAGGGCTGGAGAGATGATGGCTCAGTGATCAAGAGCACCGCCTACTTGTCTAAAGGTCCTGAGTTCAGTTCCCAGCAACCACGTAGTGGCTTACAACCATCAGTAATGAGATCTGGTGCCTTCTTCTGGCCTATAAGCATGCATGTAGACAGAATACTGTATACACAATAAACAAATAAATCTTTAAAAAAAAAACCCAAAATGCCACTTAGGAAAAAAACATAAAAAAGAAAGAACAATAAAGTTAAAGTGTTTTTAGAGATGTATCATTTTCCTCCTATTTATGTATTTATTAAAATTTTTATGTGTATGTGTGTAGGTGAGTCTATGAGCAGCACCATGTGGATGCAGATGGCGGCAGAGACCAGACAAGGGTATTAGATCCCTTGGCACTGGAGTTATAGGCAATTGAAATCCAAGTCCTCTGCAAGAACAGCAAGTGCTCCTAAGCACTAAGCCATCTCTCCGCCCCCTTCTTTCTTCTTAAAAGGAGAACATGTAAGATAAATGAGTCTGACCACCAACCTATGTGGTAGGAAGCAAACAGGCAGCTGAGAAATCTCTGAGGAGCCAAATCCCAAAAGTCCTGGCCTAGAGTTGCGTTCAACGGTAAATCGCAAGGGCATCCTGGAAAGGGGCGGGGTGGGGACTCAGAGCTGAAGGCAATTAGCGCTCAGTAAACACCTCAGCTCGGTTTGCTCGCTGTCCGGTTCCAGGCCCACCTTCTGAGCAGCTGGCATGAAGGCTTTTGAAGAAAAACAAATAGAAGTCCACGCTCCCGTAGCAATTCAATTTACACAGTGGATCCTATTTGGTTTGTGGAGGAACAGCCTGTGTTTGGTTCTGTTTGCTTTGTTTTGTGTCAGAGCTTCTGAATGGCAAAGCCAGGAAAATGTGCTGAGTCAGGGTTCCCTTCCCCGGAGGATTTTGACAAGAGCCTGTTTGGGGGGAGGGCAAGAGCTGAGGCATTCCTACAAGCAGGGGACAACAGAAGGTTCCTTAATCCTTTTCTAAGAGAAACTCTGCAGGGCAAACATTACCCACCTGTGCCCAGGGACACGCGCTGCCTCCCACGGGACAAGCCATGCTCTTGAGAACAGAGGCAGAATAAAAATAATCCAGTCACCTCCTTGTGTCATCTTACCTAATTCTCAGGATAGCTAGATGGTGCTGTTTATAAAAGAGGAAAGCAGCATCTTGAGGAGCCAACAAGATGCTCATAGTTACCCAGACACAGGGGCTGAGTTGGGCGGAGCCTGGGCCATCTGGTCATGGATGATGAGGACGTAGATGTAGCATCCCAAATGTTTCCACGTGGTCCACACACCTCCAATCAAGGCCATCGGCTGTGGGTCACTCCTTCCTCAAAGACGGGTGTCAGAACTAGCATCCATCAGACCCAGCTGACCTTGTAACCAAGGGACCAAGACGGTGATTAAGGAGGAGAAAATGCACTGCCTGTGTTAGCTGGGGGCAATGCTCCATCTAAGTAAAAGGGAGGCACTCTCCAAAATGCTCTTTTCTTCATTTTTGGAGCCTCCAGTGTAAGGATAATCCTGTGTTGATTGGAAGCAGCTGAGACTTTCTGAGGCCATAGACCTTCTCCATCAACGCTTCTCTCTCTCTCTCTCTCTCTCTCTCTCTCTCTCTCTCTCTCTCTCTCTCTCTCTCACACACACACACACACACACACACACAC
>NC_022028.1:41683509-41687207 GCF_000317375.1 Microtus ochrogaster | reverse complement strand
ACACACACACACACACACACAGAGAGAGGGGGGGGGAAGGAAGGAGGGAGAGAGGGAGGGAGGGGGAGAGGAGAGGGAGAGAGTCATGACCTACCAGTGCTGACTCTTAGGGATTGTTCCTCATGGGGACTTTAAACACTGACTTTATCCCCTCGTGAGATCACGACTCCCTGGGGAGAATTAGATCAGCACCTGGCTCTTCAGAGAAAGGACAGGTGGGGGCTGACTGCTAAACACTGGTAGGCAGGGCATCACAGACAAGTCCCCCTGGTCCACACCCTTCTCACACTCAGTCCACAGCATTTCCAATGTCCGGAAATATCTCTATTCACAGGAGACTCGCTTCGGATCAGAATAAATATATGACGTTCATTTTAAATGCTCGTTCTTGGAACATCGGGTTTGGCAGAAACTCCATGGCTGCACACCTTTTCCCACCCACTTTAGGCATCAAAGGGACAGCTTTAGTCTCCACAAAGAGATCCAGGCTCATTTTGCTCTTGGAAATTACTTTCCTTGTGCTTCTGCATTAGAGCGATTGTATCAGGATAGTTCCATTTTGTATTATAACAGGAGAGCTAGTTACCACATCCCAGGGTTGTTGCAAGAGAGAAACAGCATAAGCCAGGAACACATTGGCGAACCGAGGAAGCAGGACACAGTGGTACCTACACACCTAGCATCTCAGCTAGTGGAGAGGCCCTGGCAAAGACTGCATTGGAGCCTCGGAGCCCAGACCAGCCTAAGCAGTGGGAGACCCTCACTCAAAAAGAAAGTTCTATCTAATTGGTGAAGTCATAAGTCTCCTTTCCTCAGTGCCAAGAAGAATCCTGCAGGGCTGACACATGAGCTCCTCCAACTCAGGAGTCAAAGTGGTTCAGTACACAGGGTTTGAGTCACTCTGGCCCAGTCTAGAGGGAAACTAGATTCATAATTAAATCTATATACATGCGTTCCCATGGAGGGTCACTGCATCGCGAAAGGAAGACAAAGCACTGAGAAAAAACAAGCCAAAATATTTCACCATAACTTGAAATTCATTCCCTAGACCATGACTAGTGCATACATGGGCAATATTGATGGGAGGGACACATCAGGGCAATTGTCACCATTGATGGATGCAAACACCAGTCAAGTCAAACCTTTCAGGCCACTGAATGTCCTGAACACAATATTGACCAAAACCATGACCTTGACTATGAACACATATAAGGTTTATTTTATTTATTGCTTTAAAAAATCATAGCTATACATTTTAAAGTTTTTTAATATTTATTTATTTGTGTGTGTGTGTGTGTGTGTGTGTGTGTGTATGCCACTGGTACACGGGTGCCTGTGGGCGACAGAAGAGGGTGTCAGATCCCCTAGAGATGGAGTTTTTTTTTTATTTACTAACTTTGATAGACAAAAGAATGAGGTACAGAGAACTTTCCAGAAGTCTGAGTGTGGCGCACAAGTCTAACGTGCTTTGAGCCCCATTATTGCATCACGGAACAGAACCGATTACACTAGGAGATCTTTCTCCTTGGTTGATGACACTGGACACAGCTGGTCACTGACCTCAGGGAGGCACTGTGGGGGCTGGGGTAACAAAATGCTTCAGGTACCTGCAAAAGAAGGCAAGGTAGCTGTACAAAATAATCTCTCACGGTTTTTTTTTTAAATATGAAAAGACAATTTTGGCACAATAGGAAGGAAGCCCTTACTTTAAAAACCCTTGGTTATCTGTTTTAAAATACCTGACTGCATGATGTATCTTTTTTTTTTTTGCTTTTATTTAAGAAAAGGAAATGTTTGTCTATTGCCAATCTGTTTTGTTTCTTTTTTTCCTTCCCCTATGGTGCTGCGCCCTCACTGCTCCCCAGATCTTCAGCACAGTCCCCCACTGTTGCCAGTCTCCAGTTGTCCTGGGACCCTGTTACCCGAATCCCTGCAGAGTTTGCTAAAATATGGATCATTGGGCCAACATGCAGAATTAAAATTAAAAGTATAGTGCCAAGCATTTCAGTTTCTGAAGGGTCTGTAGGGGACTCTGAAGCTTGGAGAAGGTGAAACCCATTTCTGTAGAGGAAACCAGTTCGTTTTTCTCAAGTTTTTTTTTTTATAAATACACATATTTATTTATTACATATACAATATACCTCTATGCCAGAAGAGGGCACCAGACCTCATTACAGATAGTTATGAGCCATTATGTGGTTGCTGGGAATTGAACTCAGGACCTCTGGAAGAACAGCCAGTGTTCTTAACCTCTGAGCCATCTCTCCAGCCCCCTGTTTCTCTCAAGTTTGAACTCAAACTTGAACCCATTTCTATTTCTTAAACATTATTTTTGCCCTCCAACATTCTTGGGATTAATGAAGGTTGGATGAGTATATCAATTTCTCTTCACCCTGGCTTTCCCCACGTCTAACAAACACATAGAGCATTGGGGTTTTTTGTTGTTGCTATCTTTTTGGGTTTTTTTTTTTTTTAAGCACTGTCCATAAACTAAGATGCAGTAGTGGAAAGGCCCAAGAGAAAGCACCACGGCTTCATTTGGAAGACATGCAGGGCCTTGCAACCCATTCCCACGGCGCTCAAAACAAGTGGAAGCTAGGAATGCTTCCCACTTGCCCAACGGAATGGTTCAGAGGTGTATTTCCAAGCCGGAAACCAGCAAGTCTGCAGCTCTTAGGAGACATCAGAGAGAGGATGCTCACCAACATACCAGAGAGCGAGGTCCTAGGGAGCCAGCCATGCAGAAAGACTGCTGGAGGAATTGAACAAGTTCACACACAGTGAACACCGAATGTCCCACAGTGCTTCAACAAGGACAATAAAACAGAAAACCGACGATAGGCAGCTGCGATTTTAAAAAAATCTTGTCTAAAGTCTTCGAAGTCTTAGTGACATTGTAACTGCCACTTTCATTGCTGGAAGTGAGATGGCTTAGGGTCGTCTCTGGACTTGCAGGTCTGATGTAGAGGAGATGACAATTATTCCTTAGGGGGCTTCACAAATATCCCGCCATGAGGTGTGCGTGGTTTAAGACAGGAACGTGCGTGGTTTAAGACCTTGTGTGTGGTAGAGCTCCCGGGGAAAGCAGAGAGACAGAAAACTTCTTTACCCAGAGAAAATTTGGCGAGGCGAGCCAACAGCTTTACACCCTGAACTCACGAACAACAGTAGTAAAAGAGAACAGTCCCACTTCTTCAGGGAGGGGCGTACAAGGGGTAAAGGTTACACACGCAGTACATAAAAACAGGCTATGTGGAAGTACGGTCTCCTTCAGAGTCAGCCGAAGTGTTGCTCTAAGCTCTTGACTCTGGGGAACCTGCCTAACAATTTGTTAAATTATATATATATACACATACTCATATATACTAAATATATGTGTGTATACATAGTATAAAGTAGAAAAAATAGAGAAAATAATGCCTTTTAATATCCCTCTAAACATTAGAGGCAACTTTGTAGAAAAAGGCTGTTGGCGCTGGCTTAGGGAGCTTCCTGTTGCACACGTCCCAACAGGGCAAGGCGGCAAGCAGCAGGATGAAGCCCCCCAGCAGGACACAGAAGCCACTGAAATAGAAGGCGATGTCATAGGTCTGCGTCCAGTCGTAGAACCAACCTAAGAAGACAGAGAGGAAGAGTGTGACTGTCACAGAAGCAGTGTTTGTATGTGATTACGTGTGCCTATGTACGGTTGTGTGTGC
>NC_022028.1:41663845-41682420 GCF_000317375.1 Microtus ochrogaster | reverse complement strand
CATGTACCAAAGATGAGCTTAAACTTCCCACTCCCAAGGACTAGGGTTACAGGTGTGTGCGGCTCTCACACCTGGCTTTAGACAGAGCTGGAGAATAAACCTAGAGCTTCTGGCACGCTAGGCAAACCCCCTTCCAGCCCGGTTACATCCGCAGCCCTAGCCAATCTTGAATAAACTACCTTGAAATAATCCACTTTACTTGGTGCAAATCTTCACTACTGAGAACTTCTCTATCAGGAATTGTCACCGTGAGGAACTTGAAGACGGGCGTCTTACCAACAATCGGTGGCCCGAGGCTGTTCCCAAGTCCAGCGAAGAACATGAGGATCCCATAGGCGTGGGCTAACTTGTCAATCCCTACAGTCTTTGTGGTCACATACGGGAAGATGGACCAATTACCAGTAAGAAAACCCAAGATCCCAGAAAGTATCGCCAGGGTGATGTAACTCTTGGCAAGGGGGATTGCACACAAGGCCAGGCCCGTGATGATCAGGGTGGCTACATAGAGATACAAGGTGTTGACCCACTTGAAGTCAGCCATGATGCCTAAAAGAAGCTTGCCCACGGCTGTCATAATGCCGATGATGGAGATGAGCGGCATGGTGAGGTCCTCTTCCCTCACGTTGGAACTTCTCGCGACGTCCTCCATGAGCAGCGACGGCGGAAACCCTCCGATGTCAAAAAGCAAGATGGCGATGAAAAGCGCCGCGAAGACTTTGTTTTTAAAAAGAGACACGGTCTCGCCGCAGTAGTTCCTATATGACTGCCATTTCCTCTTGGCAAGCTGCTTGCAAAAATAAGTCTGCTCCACAACCTTCTTTTTGTGCGCCGCGGCTGTGGGGTTTTGGGGGTTGTCCCGTGCCCAGTCACCGTTGGGCAAGGTGTTGGTGCATTTATCTTCGGTACTGTAGCCCTTGTCCACGATGTTCAGATTTTCTTCCAGGCTCTTCTCTTTCTCACTGTACGTGGAGTACCTCTCTAGAACGTTCTCCGGAGCTATTTTTTCAGGAAAAGGGCAGGCGGGAGACTGCAAGGGCCTCATCAGACTGCCACAGGCGAGTATGTTTAAAGCCAGCGCGCCCACAATAAGTAGGCACCCATCCAGGCCGTAGAACTCTATCAGCATCCTCTGCAGAGCAGCGTAGATGAAGAGGCCCACGCTCGAACCTGCAAGGGAGCAAGAAGCTCTCAGTCTTAATCTGATCGTTTCTATTGCCTTAGGACACGCACTGGTGGCGTCACAAGCACACTTACTATTTACACTGGTCCTCACGATCCCTTAGTATTAAAGCCACAAGAACACGGAGATTGCAGGACAGCAGTACTCATAGGCCATCCGTCTTCAGAATCAACATCCAAAGACCCTGTTTGTATTCAGGAATTATTTTATTTTAAAGTTTCATCTTCAGAATCAACATCCAAAGACCTGTTTGTGTTCAGGAATTATTTTATTTTAAAGTTTTTTTTTTAATTTTAATTTTATGCCTACGCACGTTTTTGTGGCAGGGTTATATGTGCACCACATACGTGTAGTGCCCATGAGGCCAGTAGAGGGCATTAGATCTGCTGCAACTCGAGTTACAGACCATTGTTAGCCGCCGCGTGGGTGCTGGGAACCAAAGCCCAGTCCTCTGCAAGCACAGCCAGTGCTCTTAACCACTGAGCCATCTCTCCAGTCCTGCCAGGATTTATCTGATTTTTAAATTATATGTATGTGTCTCTGTGTGGAGTGGGCACCCACAAAGGCCAGATCCCCTGTAGCTGAGATCACAGGTGGCTGTGAGTTGCCTGATGTGGGTACTGGGAACTGAACTTGGGTCCTCTGTGATAGCCATAAATACCTTTATCTGCTGAGCCATCTCTCCAGCTCCCTGTTGCGTACATTGGCTACGTGATCTCATTTATTACTTGTAATGGTCCTATTGAGTACATCCTACTATAACCCCCAATCTACGGATGATGTGAATAAGGGCTGGAGAGCTTGAGAAATTTACCACAGTTCTCAAAGTTGTAAACCAACATAATTCAGTCAGCCTGACTCCAGGAACCCATGGAATTTAGTTATTTCAAAATTTTTTAAATTACAGTTTTGTTTGTTTGTTTAGTGTGTATTTTATACAGCCATGCACTTTCCACAGCATGCATGTGTATGCATGTGTGCATGTGTGTGCATGTGTGTGTGCATGTGTGTGTGTGTGTGTGTGTGTGTGCACACGTGTGTAGCTCAGAAGACAACTTTTGGGAGTCACTTCTCTCATTCTACAACGTGGGTCTCAGGACTTGAATTCAGGTCATCTGGCTTGGCAGCATAGGCTTTCCCCACTGAGTCATCTTGCTGGCCCTTATAGTCATACCGAACACTATCTTTGACTACCTTTTACATTTTTTATGTTCTGTGCTCTGTACTATGTCTTATTGTCTTTGTGAAAGCAAATCTTTACATTCCATTTTTAAGATGACTGCTGTAGATTAATTTTAGGATATTAATAATGGTTTGATCATTTAAATTCATTGCTGAATCACTAGAATGAGTGATTCGTATTCTTAGTGCATTGGTATGGGAAGAGGCTGACATGGGATTTGATGGAGTGTTTCAATTATAGTATGCTGGCTTATATACCACACCGGGACAAATGCCTCCTCTTCAGCATCTATTTCCCTAAGCACACCGTGATGCTGTTTAATTTTTGCTGTTCTTGTTGGGTTCTTATTTCATTTTTTTAAAAATTGAGCATTTAAAAAATTTAAGTATCCCTGGGAAATGACATATGAAACAGCAGGAAAATGTAAACAGGTTAATTTTTTAAAATTCTGAGTTGGATGATCATAACATCCATGCTCTAAAAACTCATCTCATCAAAAAATATTACAACCAGGAGCAAAGAGATGATGTAGCGGTTAAGAACACTGGTTGCTCTTGCAGAGAACCCAGGTTCGGTGACAGCCCACAACTACCTGTAACTCCAGTTCCAGGGGATCCCAGTTCTTTTGGTCCTCTCAGGCACTATATGAATTCGATGCACAGACATACATGCAGGCAAAACACCCATACACGCAAGATAAAAATAATAGACAAATTTCTCCCCTATCTTTGAAAAGCGGTGTGTGCTCCAACAGCTAAACCCAGTTCAGAAAACAAAGAAGGGAGCAGACAGAGGTTAAGAGCATTGCCTGCTCTTCCAAAGGTCCTGAGTTCAATTCCCAGCAACCACATGGTGGCTCACAACCATCTGTAGCCTGCAGGCATATACAGAGACAGAATATTGTATACATAATAAATAAATAAATACTTAAAAAAAACAAAAAAGGGAGCAGAATGGGCAACCTCAAGACTGTTGTCCTATGTCTTCACCATAAACTCTTTGTTTGTGACTTCTACCAGCATGCCATGCGACACAGATTCTCATAAGACATCACACCATTAGACCTTAAATGTGTACTTTTAAAAAGATTTAGATTTAGTGTCTACGAATGTTTTGCTTGAATACACATGTGTGCACCATATGTACACATGTCTGTGCCTGGTGCCTAAGGTGGTCAGAGAGGGCATTGGATCCCTTGGAACTGCCATAGCAATAGTTATATCCTGCCATGTGGATGCTGGGAACCAAAACCTGGGTTCTCTGAAAAGTGGTCATGCTCTTTGACCGCTAGTCTCTAGAACATTGAACACGTTCTTGGTATTTTAAAAGTTCTGTTTTCGTGGCAGAGAGCTGGATCGGCAGAGAAAGACACCTGCCACCACACCCGAGGACCTGAGCTCAGTGTCTCTGACTCTCATGCTGGCTGGCAGACGTGTACCAACTTCAGTAAGTTTTCCCATGATCTCTGCCTGAGCTGGGGCAAGTGGCTGCACATGCTCACATTCATACACACATGTACACACACACACACACACACACACACACACTCATAAAGAAATGTAATTTAAGGTTCTGCATTCTGCCTTGATCTTGAGAAAGTATCGCCATCGCTCACCAACAGAGTTCATCTGTCCTACCCTGAAATACATCCAATTACTTCAGCAGAAATTATTAACAGCTACAATATGCTGTGTGATGGGGCAAGGCAAACCCTGAATCTCTGCCTGTGTCCCATGAGCATGTGGCCATGATTTAGAAAGAGGTGGCGATTCTCCAGGGTCATGGGAACCGATTTCAGAGTTTCCTCGCGGCATTTTTTTTTGGAAAATGCAAAGCTCTAATTTTTAATCGTCTACAAGAACATCTTAATTGAAAAAAAATAGTCAACATACAGAGCAAAGTGAGAAAAAAAACACTAATTAAGCTCTCATCCCAGTCTAGATTTTGAACTGCTACGCAGAGGAAAAATAATTACTGTTTAGGGGACACGCACGTGCACTAATTCGCTCATCAATACCCATTGTTTCAGGCTTTTCCCTAAGAGGACAGAAGGCAAGCATCTAAGACACCGTAAGCTTACAATGCCCATCTGTCCCCGGTATTCACCTCTCCCTGGGAAACACAGAAACACCAGACAGGAAACAGCACAGCTATTTATGGACACTCAGTTTCCCCAAATGTTCACACATTATGAAATGTTCTTTTCACTTTTAAAAATAGGCTAAAAATAGAAAAACCATGCAGTGTACAAAAGCAGAGCGTGAGGCAGGTTGGAGGAGAAGGCTGTTTTCTAATCCCGACTCACCACCGAGAAGATCACAGTCCACAACCTTCAGGGGTTTGTTGCTGTTAGTTTTGAAACAGGTGTTGTTCCCCCCACCCCCTTCTCCCCCAAGGATTCAGAGTTGACCTTGAACTCAGCTATCCTGCTTCAGCCTCCTAAGTGCTGGGCCGGCATGCGTGCACCACCAGGTCAGGCTAAAACCTTTATAATATGCTTATGTTTCTACGTTTTACCCCTTTCAACTAGGGGGTTATGTGTCAAGGCATTGACTCATGGTTTCTTTTAGAAAAACTACTAAGATTTTGCTTCTCTGTGATCTCCTGAGATGAAGGGTGTTTCATGCCTGGCTCTACATTAGTAAACTGTTAATAGAGACCTTTCAGATGGACTGCCCACGGGTATTGCAGTTTTGATTTGCTGGGCTACAGTACACCCCCTCTTCTCTGCCCTCCAGACTGAGTGCCAAGCCAGAGCCACACAACAGCAGGAAATTTCCAGTGTCTTTGGCATCAATAAATTTGGACACAGCAGGATATTCTGGTCACAGACACAATCACTAGCCATCCTACAGTCTGCGTGTGCCTCAACAGCGCCAATAACCAAGTGTCATGTCTGATATCACTGTTCCCGTCTTACAGTGCAGAAAAGGGAAACACTGAGCAGTGAAGTACCTTGTCCGACACCAACCCGCAAGTGAGTGACCAAAATCTAACTCCAGGATGCTGGAAAGATGGCCATTAGGAACACGTTCTCCAGTGATGAGCGTGGACACAAGCCCCCTTCCCTAATCCGGAAGCTATCTCCAACGAGAACCACTCACAAATGGAAAGTTGGTTTTCTCTAGTAGATGCCCAACAGAAAACGAACCCAGTGATGTTTTCGGAGGTGTTTTCTTTTTGTTTTTATGTTTATTTGTCTCCTAATGCTTTGCCTGGGCTTACTTAGTTTTTTTGTTTGTTTGTTTGTTTGTTTGTTTGTTTTCTTACCCTACAGGCCTCTTGCTTCTATGTTATGACTTCTGATTTTGTGTTTTAGGGAATTTCTGTGCACACAATTCTGTCTCTGTGCCTACAACAGCTTCTCGTGCTTTTGTTTGGCGCTTTGTTTTTCTGTTTGCTTATTTTGTCATATTCAAGTTTATTTTATTTTGTCTTGTTTTATGATTTTTTATTTTTTTTCTTGGGTGGAGAGAACAAGAAGGGATGTGGA
Source organism: Microtus ochrogaster (assembly GCF_000317375.1). Lineage (NCBI taxonomy): Eukaryota > Metazoa > Chordata > Mammalia > Rodentia > Cricetidae > Microtus > Microtus ochrogaster. The sequence goes on along the minus strand of NC_022028.1, from coordinate 41,676,564 downwards.
TCTGGGTGGGTCGGGAGGATCTGGAATGACCAGGGGGAGGGAGAGCCATAAACAGAATATATCATATGAAAAAAATCCATTTTCCATTTAAAATAAAGACACTTCCTGTTCTTGTGGAATACAGTTCCTCAAATTGTGGTGACCCCCTGCCACAAAATAATCTTCATTGCTACTTCATAACTGTAATTTTGCTACTGTTATGAATCATAATGCAAATATATCTGATATGTAAGCTGGTGAAAGGGTCCTTCAACCCATCAGAAGGATCAAGACCTGCAGGTTGAGAACCACTGCCCTAAATAGACTGCTATAATATCAGTCACAGAGACTGATACTACCTTAGAGGTTTTTTTAAATCCATCTAAAACATGAACTACCACCCCAACATACCTGGAGGAGGTCATAAATTATATATAAAACTTATATATGTTTTTCTTTGTTTGTCTGAGACAGGGTTCTCACTACATATAGCCACGGCTGAATCCATGGTCACAAACCTTCTGCCCCAGACCTTTGTAATTAAAAATATAGGCTCCCACACAGGGCTTAAAATCTATATTTTTATATGCTATTTTACACCTTCAGCTATCATGTGTTAATTATTAGAGAAAAAAAATAAGAGTGTGTATGGCTTGGATGTGTAGCCAGGTGAGTGAGACGTGCTCAGAGACCAGGGCTTTAGGCGGGATTCTGTGCTTCACTACGTGGTAAGGCTGACCTCAGACTCTGACAGTGGCTGCAGCTCTTGTTTCCTGCCCGTCCTTCCTTCTTCCCAGAGCAGACGCTGTCATCCGAGCGCTCTTCTGCAGAGAGCTGCAGACAACCTGGGAACAACTAGAAGCTTCCTCAGCAGCCATCACTCTGAGGTCTAGTACTCAGGTCTGTCATTTATGGATCTGGGGGTTTTCTTGTTTGTTTGTTTGTTTTTGCTTGTTTATTTGAGTTTTGTGGTGTTTATTATTTTGTTGTTGTTGTTGTTTTTTGAGACAGGGTCTCTCTGTGTAGCTCTGGCTATCCTAAAATTTGTTCTGTAGACCAGGCTGGCCTGACCATAAACTCAGAGAGATCCATCTGCCTCTGCCTTCCAAGTGTATCGTGAATTTTTTAAAAAAATAAATAAAGCTTGCCTAAAGATCAGAAGGGCAAAGCTAAGCCACTAGAGGTCAGGCAGTGGTGGTACACACCTTTAATCCCAGGATTTGGGAGACTTGCTGGTCTCTGTGAGTTCAAGGCCACCCTGAACTACACAAGATCAATGCAGAAACAAATCCAGGTGATGATGGCTCACACCTTTAATCCCAGCACTAGAGGGAATATAAAATAGGAAGGGAAAAGGCTTAGTCTGTATAGTCTGCAGTTGCCCAGCCCTGGTAGAGGTAAGACTTCTCTAATGGCTTGGCTGCTCTGCTTTTCTGGTTTTCGGACAGAACCTCAATATCTGTCTTTGGGTTTTATTACCATTCTGCATTTGGAGCCCAACGTGGGGCTTGAACCCATGACCCTGGGATTAAGAGTCCCATGCTCTACCACCTGACCTCTCAAAGGCTCTGCTGCTGTGGAGAGTTGCCATTTTCCCTTTTATTATTTGTGCTACATAAGTGCTTGGATTAAAGGCATGTGCCACCACTGCCTGGCTTGGGTTTCGGGGTTTTTGAGAGCTATTCCTATATTTATGGTAGAAAATAAACTTTCCTTCTAGGAGTGCTACTAAAAAAAAAAAAAACACTTTGCTTTCTGACTGACTGGCCACTGGGCAGAGGCTGGTTGCACACACACGTTTCACACCTCTTTGCTCTGTTTAAAATGTTAACTTGTGACTATACTGTACTTAATTTTGAAAAGGTACCTGTTGAAATCAGGCCAAGCGCAAGGCCTCGGCGGCTGTCAAAATACTGGCACGTGATGGTCACTGTCGCGGTGTATAACAAGCCACATCCGAGACCTGCACGTAAGAAGACAGCAGGAGTTTAGACAGGTGCACAGCTTCAATGCAGAAGAAGAAAATGAAGGGTCCCCACCCAGAAGCTGTGGAACCTGTTGCCTAGACATCAGAGTCCCCAGACTCCTCTGTCAGTATTGGGGACTCAATGGACATCTGAGAAGCAGCATTTTTCTTCACCTGCCTTAACATCAGAGTCAAGCAAAAATAGAAATTGCCCAATTTCTGAGGTACAAAAGAATAATTCAAAAAAGAAAAAACATGTAGGGCGGTGGTGGCTCACACCTTTAATCCCAGCACTCAGGAGGCAGAGGCAGGCAGGCCAGCCTGGTCTACAAGAGCTAGTTCCAGGACAAGTTCCAAAGCTACAAAGAAATCCTGTCTTGAAAAATAAACAAACAAACAAAATACTTAATCATGCCTATATCTCAGGTCTCTCGGTTATGTCTAGCTCTTTGGTTTTATCTTTTAGTCTCTGTGAGTACCGGTGAAATCTGGTACTAGTTGCTGGTTTTCCATCAGCGTCTATCTCATTTGGCTTCCCTGAATTTGCTTTTTACCTTTTTGCAATGGTATCAAGAAAAAAATATAGTTACTTGAGAAAAAAAAAAAAAACAACAACAAAGCCCTTCTCTGGGGCTGGGGAGATGGCTCGGCTCAGCTGTTCAGAGGGTACACTGCTCTTGCCTAGGACCTGAGTTCAATTCCCAGCACCCACATCAAACAAACTACAACTGCCCAACTCAGGCTATGGGGGATCTGACTCCCTCTGCTGGCCACTGTGTGCACCTGCATGCATGAGTACATAGCCACTTAGGACAGATGCATGGAATTTAAAATAAAATAAATCTTAAAGGAAAATGCTTTCCTTTTCCAAATACTTTTTTGGTGCATGAAGGTCTGTATTTTTCTCACATAACTTCAGTAAAAAACCAGTCACTACTCAGCGGGCTGAGTAGACAGACACAGAGAACATTGTCTCCTAGAAAGCCAGAGTGGGGTGGAAAATCCTGACTCAACTTGATCAGAGTAAGAAGCATCTAAGGGCTGATGGACAGTGGTGGTGCACACCTTTAATCCCAGCACTTGAGAAGTAGAGGTAGGTAGATCTCTGTGAGTTCGAGGCCAACCTGGTCTACTAAGACTTAGAACTTAGGGATGTTACACAGAGAAACCCTGCCTCGATAAACCACAAAGCATCTCCCAAGCCGCAAATGTATTATATTTTATATGTAATATGTTAAAACATAATACACTAAATAAATGTACGCTCCACATCATCTGAAGTTCCTTAGAGTCCTGAGGAAGAAAATTAAAAAGTTGCAAGACGCTAAAGTTTCCAAACTGTTGTCTTAAAGCCTTCTCTGGTAGCCGGGCACCTCTGATCAAATTCTAGCAGGAAACAAACTCCTGAGAAGCATAATAATTTCAAAATCAAATAACCACATTTAGGCAAATTCAGCCAGTGTCAGAAACATGTTTTCTCTCCTCCGAGGCTTCTAGAGTTTAGGGCAACTATCTAGGGGACTGATGGGAGAGGGAGGAGAGGGGGGCTGGTAGGAGGGGAGGGGGAAGAAGAGGAGGCTGAAGGGAACGTGTAAAATACAATATGAACTTGTTCTTATGTGACACAGTCCCATGTGCAATGAAGAGACATGAATTTTTTAAAGCCTGTACTGCTGAGTATTCAAGGCATAAACACAAGTGGCATGTCACTGTTCCTTTTGCTTAAACAAGTGAACATAAAATGTAATTCTGTGGCCTAAAGAGTGTTTATTCCACCTAGAATGTGCTTGATCATCTACATCTGGATGAGACACCAACTCCAGAATATCTCTCTGTCTCTGTCTCTGTCTCTCTCTCTCTGTGTATGTGTGTGTGTGTATCACCCCACTCTGAGAAAAATAGAATCAAAATGGAGTCATTCTTATCAAGCCATAAAACATGAATAAATAAATAAATAAATAAATAAGAAGAGTATGAAGACCAGGATCTGGGACACGTACCCCTGAGAGAAAGAGCTGTCAAAAGCCGTTCACAAATGACCCTGCAACACACACACAAAAAGCACTGCCAACAAGGACTTCTGCCCAGCAAGACTTTCATTCTGGACCATGGCCACCTTAGGACAGATTCCCATAGCCAAGGATTTTTGCTTGGAAACAACTTCAATAATTCTCTTTCTCTCCCCTTTATAGACTTCCTGAAGCACACCCATCATTGCCGAAGCTGTATGCATCCCCATTGCCACGCTCTTCAATCCTTGCATAAACCCAGATGATCCTGGAAGACTCTCCTGCAGCTATGCAGCAGGAAGTATGAGTCAGCCAGAGCCCAAGCCCCTTATCACACCCACAGCTCAAAGGATCCATCACCCGCTGCCAGTTCATCCCAGCACCTCTCGTCTGAACTCTGACCTCCCCCTAGCTCCCTGAGCCTTCAGCGCAATAAGCTGGTGCCTAGTGGCACACATCACTCTATGCTTCTGCAATAAAAATGACAGAAGACGCACCATGTCCCCACTGGGGTTCTAACAGATGCTTTGACATATTTGCAACTTCCTAGGTGACATATGCATTCCTTAAAACAAAACAACAACAAAAACATGTAGGAAAGGCAGCTGTTGGGGACTGGGACACTAGCAGCTCTGCCAGAGATTCTGAGTTTGGTTCCCAGGCATCTCAAAACCACCTGGAACTCTGGCTGTTGGGGATATGATGCCCCCTTCTGGCCTCTGCATGCACTGCACACACACACACACACACACACACACTGACTCTTGAAAAGGTTGCTGTTTGTACCCACCGCATCCCAGTCTGAGTGTTTGGCTCTAGGTGTCTTCCACTACCCTCAATTCTCTTCCAGTGACCATCCACTGACCACATCCTACCTTTCCCTAGAGACTTGGGTCACATGGCCATCCCTGCATCCTTTCTCTGCACAGACACACAGTACGCCAGCACCAGACACTGGCTTCACATTGTCAGTGTCCTTGCTTCTGCTGTGGGGCCAGTTACGCACAGAGAAGTCCATCCTTCTACCTGGATGACCAGCGCCATGACTCTCGGATTCTCGCTTCTGACATTTAGCACAATCACATGGGATTAAAGGACATTGAAAATGCAAGCATGCATCATCCGTACCTAGAATGTAGCACTGAAAGCTGCCGTTGTCTTGGTATTAGCTTGTACTTTTCAATCTAGTCTATGACATATACAGTCATAGACTGCATCCATAAAGAAAAAGCCTCAGGCAATACTAAAAATCATAATTAGTAGCCAGACATGGTGGTGCACACATGTAATCTCAAAACCAGGGAGATCTGAGCCAGGAAGATCTAGAATTCAGAGCAGACTGGGTCACATAAGGAGATCCTGCTTCAAAACAAAACAGACGCAACCCACCCAACATCATAGTTGCTCAACACAACTGCACAGCCACGAGAATCAGTTCCATCTTTGGCTAGAATTGGTGGCACACACCTTTAATCCCAGCGCTCAGGAGGCAGACCACCCAAAGCTGCATAGTGAGACCCTGTCTCACAAAGAGAAGAAAAACAACCAGGCGGTGGTGATTCACTCCTTTAATCCCAGCACTCGGGAGGCAGAGGCAGGCTAATCTCTGTGAGTTCGAGGCCAGCCTGGTCTACAGAGCGAGTTCCAGGACAGGCTCCAAAGCTACACAGAGAAACCCTGACTAAAGAAAATAAAAAAGAAGAAAAAAATATAATTGACGTTGATGATAAAACCATTTAAGTGAGGACTGGGGGGAGAAGCTTAGGGTACTAAGTTTGCTAAGGTGAATATACAAGAAACGGCCATCATCTCATTTGCATAATTAAAATAACAGAACCAGGTCGGAACTCCTATGGCCATGGCCTAGCAGTTTTCAACATCAAACACCTTTAAATACAGTATATTACAAAGGGATTTTCACGAACTGTGGCGTGGTCCAGGCTCGTTAGTCATCCGTTACTAAGTAAGTCTTCATCAAGCATCCCCACTCTGCCATCCTCTTCACTCTCACACCTCATCTTTAAAAATCCCACCTTAGATGTCAACCGGAACTTCTGGATTGGGTACTGGCCACAAACTGAAAGTCCGCTGCCCACTGGTGCTGAAGTCCCAGCAGCAAACAGAGAGAAGTGACCAACATCAGGGACATCTGAGCTTATGTTCCACCTGTCTCTTTTCCTTGCAGAAATATAGAGAGGAAAGCTTGAAATCTCTCCCTGTTCCCGGCAGTGGGGCATAAGGGGACTGTTAAATGTGTTTATCCTAGGGCTAGAGAGATGGCTCAGCAGTAAGAGCCATCTCTCTCCCCGGCTGCTCTTCCAGAAGACCTAGGTTCATTTCCCAGCACCCTCATGGAAGCTCATAACTGTAACTCCAGTTCCAGGTGTTCCTTTGCTCCCTTCTGACTTCCCTGGTCACCAAGGCATATGCATGGCACACAGACATCCATGCAGGCAAAAACAAACAAACAAACAAACATCGATACACATAAAATCCTAAAAGAACAACAACAACAAAATTTAATGTGGTTAACTCTGCCAGCGCTTGGGTTCAATGGGCAGATAGTTCCCAAAGTAACAACTTTTAGAGGTAGTCACTGAACGTGAGGCGTTCCCTCCTCAGATTCACTTAACAAAAAGAAGACACCAGTGAAATGGTGCGGAGCTGGAGCTGGAAGTCTTATGGGGGCCGGGTTCCTTACCTACGACGATGCCATAGGAAAAAAACAGAAAGTAGATATTGGGGGCAAGACTGCTCAGCATCAGGCCTCCAGCCACCAGGAAGCCACTGAAGATGGTGACGGATCTCGCTCCGAAAGATGACACACAGAGACTGCAGACGGGACCTAAAAGAAATCGAGACCTTCACTTATGGAGCAGTGACCCCTTTCTTACGACCACATGATCTATCCACTGTCAGTTCAAAACGGCTCCATCACAATGCAACCGAGGATGGCAACACCTACAGTTCTGAGCACTCTAGACGCTGCTGCATGCTAGATGCTGCGGGACACTAGACATTTCTGCATGCTAGATGCTGCTGGACGCTGGACGCTACTGCATGCTAGATGCTGCCATATGCTAGACAATACATGAGTCACACTCCACAATTAGCCTTATTGCAGCCCTGGAAAGTAGATACTGTTGCTATTCCCATTTTTTTTATTTTATTTTTTTTTTTTTATAAAAGGATGGTGAGTTCACTGTAGAGAAAGGTGATTACTGGAGTCAGATTTGAGCTAGGGATTGGCTTTCCCTCTTGTTAAGTTGTTGTATCTCAGGCAACAGATTTGCACTCCCCAAGGCTTAGTTTCCTCATCTGCAAATTGAGACCAACAGTTGTCACCTCCTGCAGTTCTGTGCGTGGCTGACCGATGGTCAAAAGTTATCCATGCCTGAATTTGTTCAGTGTAAAGGAAAACCACCGTGTGTGAAACAGGTCTTGAGACAGATTGTGTCTCGCTGGCGCTGTGCCAGAGGAAACGCTTAGAATCATAGCACCAAACAGATTGGAAATGAAGGGTGTTGAAGAGTCAGCCCAATAAGCTCGTTTCATGTGGAAGGAAAGAGAAATCCCAGGAAGGTGCCTTTCTACTGCATGGCAGGACAAAGAACCTCAAAGTTTGCAATTCTGCATGAAGGGAAGTCTGGGCAGGCACCTGGAGGCAGCAGCTGAAGCAGAGATAGGGAGAAATGCTGCTTACTAGCTTGCTTCCCATGGCTCGCTCAGCCTGCTTCCTTGAACCACCCAGAATGGTGCTCAGGGGCAGCCCCATGCACAGAGGTGGCCTGGAGCCTATCACATCAGTCATTAATCAAGAAGATGTTCACGGCCTTGCCCACAGGCCAATCTGATGCAAGCTTTTTCTCAATCCGAGTTTCCCTCTTCCTAGATCCCCCTAACTTGCATCAAGCTGACAAAACCCGTAGCAGGCATAACAGTGTCCTTGGTTGGCTCACTCCGCGTTCTCCAAATGGGACCATGGTCTAATTCACGTGTGCGAAGGCCACAAGGAAACAGCGGGTGGGATACAAAGGTGGGAACGATGGGTAATCTTCACAAATGTACCCAAACCAGTGAAGTGTAACCAGACTTGGTCAAGTCCACCCCTGCAGAACAGGACACACCTATGAGTCTCTATCTTAACAAACAAGATCTCAACTACAATAACCAAGCATTGTTCCTCAGCGCCAGGCCAGTCCCGGATTTCAATCAAACAAATCAAAGAACTGTTCTCCAGGGAGATTTCTTTGTGTGTGTGTTTCTTTCTTTCTTTCTTTCTTTCTTTCTTTCTTTCTTTCTTTCTTTCTTTCTTTAAGATTTCTACCTCCGCCACCGCCTCCCATTTCCCTCCCCCTCCCCCACCAAGTCCCCCTTCCTCATCAGCCCGAAGAGCAATCAGGGTTCTCCAGGGAGATTTCTTATGTGGCTTTGAGTCTTCCACTTCATAGAAAAGACCTTTGTAATAAAAGCGGTTTGCCCAAATTATGAACCATGGAAAATGATGAAGATGAAAAGAGAGGCTTGCTGGTAGTTCAGTTTGAGATATGTCAAACAGAGTAACCAACGATCAGTGCTGCTCCAGTGGGGAGTAAAGATTCTTCTAGTAAGGAAATGGTAATAGTCGTGAGGATACCACTTCAAAATACAAGCCAGTAAGAGGACCATGAGAGAGAGGCAGAGTCGTAGAGCCTGTTCTGGTCACCTGTCCTCAATAAGCCAATTAAATGAGCCAAATTAATAGGGAAAGGCAGAAAGGGGGGATTTATTAATGTGACCAGAGTGGAAAGAGAGACAAAGAGATCCAGTGACCTTCCCAACCCTGCCGGGGACTGGGGTCCTGACGTGAGGGTGGAGGGTTAAATAGAAAGCCAGAGTTACATGCAGTCCAGCAGCAGTGATCTCTGCCCACCCCGGCCTCAGCTCCAAGTTTCTCCAGAAAGGTCACGTCACAGGATGTAAACGCTTCTCTGGAGACAATTCCTCCTCTGGATTCCCCCAGGTTCAGCCAAGTCTGTTCTCAGTAGGAGGTTCCTGAGGAAACTCGAATTTCTGAGAGTCCATTGTTTCCAAAGCCTGATCCTCAAAGAAAGGGACAGGAGAATCTCTTTAGAATATTTCCATCGCCTGAAAAAAAGGCAGGTTACAGGGTGTTTGGGGGATTTTGGAAGAGAACCTGAGCCTTGAGTAGGCAGTGAAGTATGTTCCCAGTCACAAACGGGATGCAAAAGCAAACACAAAGGAAAGAGTCTCATGGCTTCAGAAGTCGTGTTATAATGAGAAAGGAAGAAAGGGGAAGCTAACACAGAGATCATTGCCTTTGGGAATGAGGTTTGTTTGCATGAGAGGCCTCCAGACCATGATTAAAAGTGAGGGAGTATCAGACAGAGATAACAGAATAAATAAATCAGAGATTCTCAACCTGCGAGTCACGACACCCTTTGGGGGTTGAAGGACCCTTTCACAGAGATCGCCTAGGACCATCAGAAAGTACAGGTGTTTACATTATGCTTTATAACAGTAGCAAAGTTACAGCTATGAAGCAACGAATAAAATAATTTTATGGCTGGGAATCACCACGGTATGAGGCACTGTATTAAAATGTCGTAGCATTAGGAAGGTTGAGAGACGCTGCAAGAAGTGGAGGTCTGAATGTGACAGGGCCTTAAAGGGGAGGGGAGGCTTCTCTTTAAAACCTGGAAGGAAGTCTCATTAAGACAGGGAATGAAGCCGGACATGGTGGCGCATGCCTTTAACGCCATTAACAAGTTCCAGACCAGCCAAGACTGCAAAGTGAGACTCTATCTCAAACAAACAACCAAAGCAAACAAAAAACAAACAAACAAAAAAGACAGAATATGTAGTTCTAAGAAAGAAATTATGCTTTTTTTTTGTGTGTGGGGGGAGACAGTCATTACATTTCTCTCCTTGTATTCATCTCCCCTAAAAAGTTTCTGAGGACCCAGAAAATCAAAGGCCAACCAGGACTGCTGTGTCAAAGCCATAAGTTAGCCAGCATACAACGAGAGATAAAATACAGCGGCAAACAGCTGTGGACCTGGCGTGCAACAAGGGTTTTCTGACAGAATGATCCGGGGCACATGAGTGCCTTAAGTCTTCCTCCACCACAAGGAGCCCAGGGTGGCAGACTCTTCACCCCACTGACATCGTGAGTTTCAGATTCACCCTCAGAAAGATAATTTTGGATCACATATACATTGACTGACTCTGTTGGCTGGTTGGTCTGCTGATATTTGTACACATTGGTGCCCCAAAAAAGTAACCAAAACTCACTTAGCCACTGGCCCAGAAATGCCTGGTACATGGGGACTGGCCTCTGCCACAGACTCCCACAGAGGGTGGAAGTCAGTCCTTGAAGGAGTTGAGGGGGTCGGTCCTTGGCAGCTCTGGGCTAGTCCTCATAGGCAGCCCCGACAGCCCTCACAGCACTCTGAGCCGGTGTGCCTGCCTGCGCTACTGACTCACGCTGACAGGTGCTTCGCAGGCCGGAGGAATTAAGAACCAAAACTGGGAGAAGGGGGCTGCTAACTCTGCCTTGACCCTCACACTAAAGGATGAAAAGCGTCCTTCCGTTGTTTCAGCAATGAGGTTGACTCCATTCTTCTCCTTGAACTTGGGGAATGACATGGGGACTCTGTGTGTGTGTGTGTGTGTGTGTGTGTGTGTGTGTGTGTGTGTGTGTGTGTGTGTTTGGGAGGGGTGCTTTAGCATCTCTCAGAATATGGCAAAGCCATTACTGTCCTCTGCTTCAGTGACCTGCCACTCCTTCTGTGCTCATCCAGATCACCCACAGAAACAACACCAACAGGAAACAGATACTAATAGATTTATTGTGAGAGATCTGTGGGCTAAGGGCCAGGCGATACTAGGCAAGTCTAAGTGAGATCTGGAAGGTCAAGCCACCAGGAGAGGCCAGCTGGGACTCTCGGGTATAGGCTGAAGCTGCAGGCCTCAGGCAGAACTGTCGTTTTCTGGGAAAGCTCCATTCTCTTCTGGAGTCCACCCTGATTATGTAGGATAAACTCTCTCTCTGAAAGCCAAATGAGTCTTAAAACAAAAACAAAAAAAAAAAAAAAACCTTCCCAGCAATGCCAGCTTTAGGACTTGAGTAACCAGAGGATGAATGTAACCAAACTGACCCAGAAAACCAACCATCTCGTCTCCCAGCATAAGCCCTCTTCTTCAGCCAAATTCATCTCACCACAATGTGTTGTGAACAGCACAGACCCCAGGTCTTAGCACCCGAGGATTCTGCAAGGCCTGCTGGCTTCCCTGCCTGGCTACTCATGACGATCCATCCTCTGGCAGCCCACCCATCTCAGACAATCTCCACACTAGTCAAGAAAACAAAAAGAGGGTCAGGTAGTGGTGGTACATGTTTTTACTCACTTGGCGGGCAGAGGCAAAGTGGGGCTCTGTGAGTTCGAGGCCAGCCTAGCCTACCGCACAAGTTCTAGGACAGCCAAAGCAGAGAAACTGTTTTGGAAAAACAAACAAACAAACAAACATATAAATAGATAGCTATAGTGTGCATATACATATAGATGTATATATTTGTGTGTATATACACACATATGAAAATGAGGACTGAAGAGGTCACTCGGTTGATAAAGTGTTTGCTATGCATGAAAACCTGAGCTCCTCTCCAGAACCTTCTAGAAAGAAAGGTTTGGTGCTTTATGCTGTAATCCAAGTGCTGGGAGAGGAAGGACAGAAAGTTCCCAAAAACTCATTGACCAACCACCTCGAAGAATCTGAGAATTGAAGCTGGCTAACACCTGGGGAAGAATTTAAAGTTGATCTGCAGTCTCTATATGCATCCAGAAGATCATGTACCAACACACACACACACACACACACACACACACACACACACACACACACCCCAGCCCTGAGGCAGGACACTGAAATCATAGCTGAAGCAGTCAATCACACTACAGAGAACACCGTCCACAGCTGAACTTCTGACCGAGGCCCAGACACGCCCACCTTGGGCACACTGGACCTTCGAAGCACTGTTAAGCTCCGCTGACCTTCAGAACAAGAATCTCCTCCCCACAAAGGACCCGGACTTCGTCTTTCACTCAAAACAACCCAACTGCCCTCAGCACCAATCAGAAGTCCTGACTCACAAGTCAGGCAACTTTCAAGCGCTTGGCTATGAATAGGGCTGCAATCTGGGAAACTCCAGAGCACATTGTCAAGGCTCTTGAAGCCTGCTCGCTTGGGTTCCAATCTCAATCAGCCTACAAATAAACACGATTTTCTGGCGTCTTACCTAGCTTAACTCTATCCTTAGTCAAGAAACTCTAGAGATGGAACCACTCTTGCTAGTCACCTTGGTATTTAAGAAGTCTCAACCCATACACACACACACACACACACACACACACACACACACACACTTCCAGATGTGTTTGCTCTTCTACCACTTATTTTAAACAAGTTCTCCCTTGAGCTCTCAGAGTTTCTCTTTTCTATGTTCATCCTCAAAAGCTTTAAGTTGAAAAGTCCAAATACCTCCTCATCTTGTAGCTGGCGTCAGGCCCAAAGGAGGTGAATGGCCTGCCCAAAATCACAGGACTAAAAGGTGATTGAGCCAGGACTTGAGATCGACTCTGACTTCACCTTAGATCCTTTGGAGTACTGGTTCTCTTCCTGATTTTGTTTATGTTTCAAATTCCATACATTTTAGAAATTTTTTTTTTGCTTGAAGGAAGTGAAAAGTTCATTTTTCTAAAAAG
>NC_022028.1:41637192-41663550 GCF_000317375.1 Microtus ochrogaster | reverse complement strand
GAGATCAATGAGATAATTTGTTATTGATGTTCTTGAGAGCATCAGCAGGTTAGAGAGCTGTGTAAGAAAATGAGTTCACGCTGCCCAAGTGATTTCCCGATACTCTTGGCATTTCCTGGATGCCCCATGAAAGATAATTTGTGCCACACAGACGACAGAGTTGGCAGCCAAAAATTTGCCTGTACAAAATGAAGTTTGCAACGGTCTCTGTGTATTTTTAAATGGGCTCATGCCTGAGAAATACAATCATTTAAAAGAAAAATCAGAAATCAGATCAGATAGCTAATACTTATTAGATCGGGAGCTTAACTCTTCCAAAAGACCAGCCTAGAGTGCTCTTCCTTGTCTGTGTTGTTCTAGGAAGATGTGAGCAGGCGCACAGATTATCAACTGCTGCATTCAAAACACAGCCAGAATTCTTGGCATTCCTAAACATCTTAAGAGACTTGGAAGGGCAGGTTCAGCGTCACAGAAGCCTAGACCTGAAGGACTAGACTCCTAAGGTAGGGCAAGAGGCAGCAATGGGCTCTTGAGTGGCTCAAGGGTGGGTAGAGGGCTGGCTTGATTCTGTGTCAAAGCAACCTAATGGCTCCAAAGGGCAAACATTAAGATGAATTGCCAAGCTGGCTTCTTAAACTAGATAAGGCCCAGCTTCTAGGGCTATGATCGGCTGTCACTGCCATGAAATTCTTAGGAATTCTTAAGCAAGGAGTCTCTGTTTTCATATCTCTCTGGGGCTTATAAATTCTGTAGACAGTCTTATTTAAATTGAAGATAGCTGGTCCTGGACATTGAGACAAATGTGGTCGACCTAGAAACTTGGAGATGTTGACCTAGGAACTTGGAGATATTCATCCAGGGACACGGAGATGTTGACCCAGGGACACAGAGATGTTGTGGAGCTACAGGTTAGTTTTGGCTTTTTGGTTTTTGTTTTTATGTCTTATTTTGTTTTTCGAGACAAGGTTTCTTTGTAGCTTTGGAGCCTGTCCTGGAACTAGCTCTTGTAGACCAGGCTGGCCTCAAACTCACAGAGATCCTCCTGCCTCTGCCTCCCGAGTGCTGGGATTAAGGGCGTGCATCACCACCGCCTGGTTTTACTGGTCAGTTTTTAGGGAGACCAACTTCAGCTTCTACACCAGTGTCCACGTTCCACATCCCAGCTGCTGTCAACTTCAGCTTTTACATCAATGTACACACTCCACATCCCTCTCTTCTTCCTCCTGAACCAACTCCAGAACAAGCCTGGCCCTCTTACCACATGCTAAGGGAAATATAGTTGGAATTATCCTTTGATTCTTTTCTGCAAGCCCCGATAATTACAGTTCTGGTTGAAAAATTTGCTAATAGAAACGACGAAATATAAGAAAACTCTGTAAGATCTATCCACACCAGGTTGTTTTCTAGAAGGCCACGTGTTCAAATCTCTCTATGAATGTACTAGCCTCTTGTGCTTTGACAATTTTATAAGCAGTCTTTCTTTTAATTTTATAACTGCACATGTATGAGTGCGTGCCTATGTTTATGTGTGTGCCCTATGTATGTGCAGGTGTCAAAGGAGCCCAGAGGACATTGGATTCCGCTGGAACTAATATTCCAGGCAGTGGTGAGCCACCTCATATGGTTATTAAACAGACCGGGTCCTCTATAAGAACAGTGTGTGCTCTCAACCACTGAGCTATCTCTCCAGCCTTGCAATCTTTATTTTTTAAAAACGTTTTCAAACAAATCCTGGACAAATTTCCTGTTTCTCTTGATTTTGGAACATCATAATTTTCTCCATTTGTTTAATCGTGTTTAGTTATTTTATCTGAGAAGGCCAGAGGAGACTGCGGGGTTCTCCCCAAGACTATGCGTCTTGTTTTGGTGTTAAAAACTGGATGCCATTGGTTTTTTTTTTTTTTTCCACAGCAACCCCCTTAATAGCCAAGAGACAGACATATCTTAAAAGGATGACTAATGCAGGCTTGTTGTAAGCAGACTTTCATGAATCCATTTCAAAACTTAAACACCCCTTATGAGCCACCACACCCAATGTTCCCAGTTTCTTCCCAGTTTCGAGACTAGGTTTTGTTTCTGGAATCACGGTAAGTTCATAGCACACAGGAAGACTCCATGGGTACCATCCCATCTCCGCCTGTCTTAGCACACAGGAAGGGGCTCCAGAGATACTTACCCACCTCTGCCTGTATCATCAGTCCATTGGTATTTAAATAATGCCAGATAAGGTAGAGAGATAGTCATTAAGAATTACTGCAGAATTCAAATTGTGACTCCGGGCACCGAAGTGATAAATGATATTCATGGTCAAAAAGATAAATTTAAAAAAAAAAATCTTCGCTGTTTGCTTTAAGCACGGAAATCACCATTACACTGCAAACTACTGTTTACCAAAATAGATCTACACATAAGCCCTGTGGAAAGCCTAAAGAACATCACCGCGGGAGATACGACTGCCCTTGCTGTGTGATACTTTTCTGAGAAGGCCTTGTAATTGATGGGCACCTGAACAGAACCTAGTGCGGAATCCCAGACAAGTCAGAGCTTGGAAGACACGGAGATCGCCTGCATACCGTGACCATGCCAGCCCACTGCATACATCCTCTGAATTATTAGATCCCTGGGACAATGTGTGCTCCTTGTTATGGTGAGCCGTGTGTGTGTGCGTGTGCGTGTGTGTGTGTGTGTGTGTGTGTGTGTGTGTATGCATGTGGAAGTCGGAAGACAACACTATTGCTCATGTTCTTAGATGTTAAGTCTCCCCTACTTTTCAAGACAGAGTCTCTAATGAACCCAGAGTTAACCCAAGCTAAGTAGGCTGGCTGGTCAGTGAACCCCAGGGATCCACTTGTCTCTACCTCGCCAGCCCTGGGATTTTAAGTATGCGCTAAAGCAGCCAGCTTTCCTGTGGAGTACTGGGGATCAAACTGACGTCCTCGT
Source organism: Microtus ochrogaster (assembly GCF_000317375.1). NCBI lineage: Eukaryota > Metazoa > Chordata > Mammalia > Rodentia > Cricetidae > Microtus > Microtus ochrogaster. The sequence goes on along the minus strand of NC_022028.1, from coordinate 41,660,610 downwards.
GCCCAATGTCCCAATGTGCACTTTATATCTGAGCTGTCTCTCCAGCCCCTATGCCTTGTGAGCCTCTTTAGAGGCAGGAAACCTATGTTTGCAGCACAACTTTTTGTTTCTTAAGATTTTATTTCATTTCGTTATCTGTATATGCGTGTCTCTCTGTCTCTCCTTCCCTCCATCTCTGTGTGTGTGTTCACCTGCGTGTGAGGGTACCACAGAGGACAGAAGGCAGTGTCTGATCTCCTGGAGCAAAAGCAGTGTGCCTTCTTAACCACAGAACCATCTCTCTAGCGCTTCGCCTTTTCGTTTCCATCCTCTGGCATGCCGCTTGTCTCTTTGGCGAGGAAGCTGATCATAAGATGAATTGTTGGCCTGTGGAATTCCATACTTTCACACAGACTCATTACAGTCAAGGAACAGCAGCTACATCTCAACGGTGACGAGCAGGGAAATACACGTTAGGCTTCGAATGTGGAAAAGCCCTCCGTGCCCTGTGCAATGTTGATGATATGACAAATGCAACTAAAAGATTAAAGAGTAAGAAAACACACAAACAGATCCACTTACTTGCAAGCAAGCCGACTCCACTCGCCAGGGATCCCACCCAGGCTGTTTTTCCTTTTCCTTCACCGAAGGCATCTAACCACTCTATGTACAAGACCCCGACGGCCAACGGGGATCCGTAACAGAGGAACTGAGTGAAGAAGGAGACGGCCACAATCACCCAGCCCCACCCGCCATCAGGTGACTTCGGAAACTCCATGGCGAGTCAACGCGGTGCTTCTCTGTAGGTACTGAAAAAAAAAAAAAACAGAAAAAGAACATTTAGAATGTGACCAGCACAGGGTTTGGGATTAAAATACTTCTTCCTGGGATGGAGGATGAGATGGACCAATAGTTAAGAACACTGGCTGTTCTTGTAGAAAACCGGAGTTTGTTTCCTAGAACCCATGTTGAGTAGCTCACAACTACTGATAACTTTTACAGCTTTAGGAACTCTAACACCCTCTTCTGGACTCTGTAGGTACTGCACTCACACACACACATGTGCACGCATACACACACACACAAATAATTAAAAGTAAAATAAATTCTTAATATAGATAAAAATTAAGTATCTTTTCCTTAATTAAAAAAAAGACTACCTAAACATATACGTGGATGATTATAAAATATGGCTGCCATATCAAGTTTACATTTTCATTTATAACTTATAAAATTTCATGCTCACTGGTACATGTCTTTTAATTATAAAAAGGCTGATTGTGAACTATCTTTCCTATCCTTGACCTCCTTAACCAGGCTCCCTTCTTTTCCCAGAAAACCACCGATTTTAGCCTCCTCACTTTTATTTCTGAGACTCTCCAGGAAGTGGAGCGTTAGAAAGAAAGAGACTTAATTAGGATGTTCTTGGGTCAGAACCTACGCAGGGGAACAAAGCAGAGGGAGGAAGAGAGAGGTTAAAGGGAAAAGGATTGAATCAGGTCACCAGGCTTGGAGGCAGGGGCCCTAACCTGCTGAGCCATCTCCCTAAATACAATCTCCCTGAAACCCACAAGATGGAAAGGAAAGAAGACAGCTTAAGTTATGGTTTGCCCTCTAACACACACTGTGCTCTGAGCATGCCCACGCCCCACAATGAATCAATACAATGGGATTTTTAAGAAGCAAGAGGCCTGGGCACTTGGGAAATGTTTTCAATCCAGTCCTGGGACTGGCCTTCACACCATCAACCCTGCCCACCCATGATCACCATAGGAAGTTGTGGTGAGCCCGGGTGAGGAATTCTTGTCCCCAAGGGCTGTCAGCTGAAGACCTTTTTGCCAGCTATGATTCCAGCAGCTGGAGCAAGGGTGCTTTAGCTCCTGGAGTCTGGAGGGGAGCTGATGGCACATCCCAGCCTTTCGCAATCTGAGTATCCTCCCAGGGCTACCTCACAGACGAGTAAGCAAAACCAAGCAAGCATTCTTTTATTTTGTTCTTCTGATAAAAATCAGCATTTGGACATTTGTTTCACTCATTGAGCATCCTTTAAGGTTTCACAAAATTCTAGTCTCCATTTTTATTTATTATTTTTTAACCAGTGTACAGTAGCTCACCATATGGCTACTGCTTACTCCTGCACTCATTTCTGTGCAGACTAGAAAAAACAAAATTGCAATGGCTCAAAACTGGAAAAAAAAATCCTAGCTATTCAATCTCTTTTATGTCTATGGCTTCTGTTTTTATTTTATTACTTTTTTTTTTCTATTTGTGTCTCCGTGTGTGCCCACACGCATGCCACAGTACACATGTAACTAGTATAAGACTACCTGGGGAAATAAGTTTCTTCCTCCCAACGTGTGTTCCGGCGCTTGAACTCAGGTCACCAGGCTTGGCAAGCACCTTCACCTGCTGTGCCTTGTTGCTAGCCCCTAACTGATTTTCTGAATGCGGTCTTCCACTGACCTTGAACTTATCACTAAGGCTACGCTGGCTGGTAAGTCCCACAGGGTCACTTGTTGCCCCCACCCCCCACCCCAGTCATGTTATTACAGGCATGTGCTATGAAGCCTGGGATATTATGTGGGTGCTGGGATCCAACTATGGCTCGTTTGCTTCTGTGGCAAACACAATTCCTGTTCAGAATCCCCTTTAAGGAAAACATGGTTTTAATTCCCCAAATTAGACGCTGTAAAGCAGGAGCAATCAAACACCTAATAGGATGGACAGGCTCTGAAAAGACAATTGAGAGCCGACTGCATTAAAAAAAATTATCACTCTCTAGGAAAGCACAGGCTGACAGGCAGAGACAGATCATGGGGAAAAACTAGACTTTTCTGGAAGGTAAAGGTGAACACTGTGTTCCTCAAAAACCTAAGCAATTCCTTCCTTCAGAGACAACCTTTGTCCCACCTTGCCATGGGCCGTGCCCGGGTGATATTTCAACACAGAGGGCAAGTAGCGTCATTTCTCACAGGAAGTGATTAGGACTGCAAATCTTGGAAAAGGGAAGTGCCTATTAAGCTAGCCACGGGGACTTGACCGGGAAGTTTTCATGGTCAAGGACGGAGCGGAAGTGAAGGCAGCCAAAGCAGGAGCTGAGGCAGAAGGCTTCTTGTATGCGCGGGGCTGGCTTTAAAAGTGGGATTCATGAGAGGGTGGCTTAGGCATAAGGAGCAACGGGACCACTCACGGGAGACCTGGCTTCCCGACCAAGGACACTGAGGCTTTGGAGAGGAATTTGCTGGGACTATGATAGGCTTTGAGACGTCTCTGGTGTGAAAACGTTCGAGAGTTGATGGTGGAGATGACTACTCTAATCACAACATGCTAAATATCACCAAAAGGCAAATTTTACGTAGCTGACTGGTGTGGTATGTGAAATATAACTTAATACAACTGCTATGTAAAATGTTTTTCTTCAATGAATGTCCACTCCAGCTGGCTCCATTTGCCTAAGCTCATTGACAGTCTCTTCTGATTGCTTGCTTTTGCTATTGCAAACGATACTTTGATAAAACAATTTTTGTTTGTTTTAAAACAAGGCCTCAGATAATAGTCCAGGCTGCCCCCCCAATCCCTGTTTGAGGATGACTTGCACTTGGTGTGTGTGTGTGTGTGTGTGAGAGAGAGAGAGAGAGAGAGAGAGAGAGAGAGAGAGAGAGAGAGTTTCTCTATAGCTTTGGAGCCTGTCCTGAAGCATGCTCTTGTAGACCAGGTTGGCCTTGAACTCCCAGAGATTCGCCTGCCTCTGCCTCTGGAGTGCTGGGATTAATGGCGTGTACCACCACCACCCATCTGACAACTTGTACTTCTGGTCCTCTTGTCCCATGCCCCCAGTGTTGTGATCATAGATGGGGGCCACCACTCCTAGTGTATTTATATGACGGAATTGATCACAGCCAGGCAAACACTCTATCCTCTGAGCTACAGGCATAAAGTCCACATAAAACATATATTAATTATATCATTAAACTGGGGTTTCATCTCCAACAGATCTCATTTTGTGTATATAAATATTCCAGGGCAGGAGCTACCACATACGGTAGCTTGTCGGGCCAACATAGGTGAGATTGTGGGTTAAATCCCCAGAAATATTCCCCCAAAAGAAAAACAATCCAAAACTCTAAAAGCAAATCTCCAACACTTCTGATTTTTAGAGCATTTTCGGTAAGGAATCTTCAACCAGTATTAGGACGCGGCTCCTTTTTGAGTTTCTAGTTCCGGGTCTCAGTGCCTTAGTGAGTCAAGAGCGTGTCGGTTCTGACCCTGAGAAATTCATCTGGCAAGCTCTCTACACACACCAACGCCAGCCCTCACTACAGACTTCTCTACTGGCAAGCCCGCCGCTTCCGCTTCCGATTAACTTCCTGGGGGATTCTAATACTGTGCAGCTGGAAGCAAGAGCCACTGTCCTGAGGAATAGAAGAACACACTCTGGTCAACTGTCCCACGGCTCCCTCAATGAGGAAGGCCACTGGAAGGGAAGGAAGAGGGCAGGAGGAGGCTTTGGGCAACCAGAGGGAGTAGGGCTAGGGTCAGTCCCTCCACCCTGGCTTAGTCATCCAGGAAGCTGTAACAAAGTCCTATAAACTGTGTGGTTTATGAACAATAGAAGTTTATCATACAGTTCCTGAGGACCAGGAGGCCACGTTCAAAGCCCGCTCTTCTATGTGTGAGCGTCACTTTCTGCTCAAGAGAAAACTGCCTTCTTATTGAGTCCCCACACAGTATGGGAAGGGTGGGGGTGGAACTCTGTGGTTCCCCACATCTCAGGATCTGGTCTCTTCCCAAAGGCCCCGTGCCTAACACTTCTAAATCCATTATTTTAGAAATCCAAATTTTGATGTTATTGGGGGTTTTCAGAGACAAGTTTTCCTGTATAGCACAGGCTAGCCTAGAAAGCATGCCCCTCTTGCCTCAGCCTTGCCGGGCATGCTAGAATCCAAGTATGATAAACCATGTTTCTTCTAGATAAAGGGAGGACGTTAAGAATTTAGGTCACAGAACACCCCACTCCCATCACCCACCCACAAAAGCCAGGCCAGGCTGTTGCTTTAGGTCTGCCCCTTATCCACACCCTGAAAATCTTGATCAAACAGCCCCTCCAGACTTTCAAGGAGAAATGAGAAAATAAATTCTTGTAGAAATAGTGACCACAGCCAAAGCGACTGACTTTAGGAAGCTGCAGAAGAAGGCACAGTCTCTGACACACCAACCGTAACTTCACCTAAGAATCACAGATGGTGGTGCAGGTAAGTAGATCTCTGTGAGTTCAAGTTCAAGACCAGCTTGGTTCTGCACAGCAATTTCCAGGCCAGACAGGGCTATACAGTAAGACTGTTGGGAGAAGGAAGGAAGGGAGGAGGAGGGAAGGAGGGAGGGAAGAAGAAAGGGAGGAGGAGGGAAGGAGGGAGGGAAGAAGGAAGGCTTGAACCTACATCTTTATAATATCAGATAATACGACTCGCGACTATCTATCTATCTATCTATCTACCTATCTAGACTATCATTACCTGAGTCATATGTAAACATCCATTCTCCGACAAAAACAGAGTAAAACCCTGTGAACCGCAGCACTGTAGATGAAAATGGACATTTTGCAAAGGGAAGTCAGGCCCTCAGAGACAAATACTGAAGTACTCATTCACAGGTGGCAGCTAAGGTAGTTTGTTGCCTCAGAGTATCCTGTAGGACAGAGGACACCAGGAGCTAGCACCAGAAGTGACAGGAAGGGAGACGGGGCTTGAAAATAGCTACCAAAATCCAGTTAAAGCAGGATTCATCCTAATGTTCCTTAGCATTGTAAGGTAACTTCAGTTAGGACCATTTCACTACATATTCTACAATAACTGGAACAGACATAAAATGATAAATATTTGAAACACTAGGAATTGCTAATTACCCTGATATGACTGCTGCACTCTGCACATGTGTACCGAACCATGACTCCGTACTCCACAATACGTACAAATACTATGTCAGTTAAAAATAAAGTTCAGCCAGGCAGTAGTGGCGCACGTCTTTAATCCCAGCACTCGGGAGGCAGAGGCAAGCGGATCTCTGTGAGTTCAAGGACAGCCTGGTCTACAAGACCTAGTTCCAGGACAGGCTCCAAAGTTACAGAGAAACCCTGTCTCAAAAAAAAAAACCCCAAAATAACAATAATAATAATAATAATATTCAAACCAGTCAGTGGTGGCACATGTCTTTAATGCCAGCACTCAGGAGGCAGAGGCAGGCAGATCTCTGTGAGTCCAAGGCCAGCCTGGTCTACAGAGAGGTTCTAGACAGGCTCCAAAGCTACAGAGAAACCCTGTTTCAAAAACAAAACAAAAAGATTCCAATAAATTCTAAAAGGCTGTAGCTAGTTTCTTTCTTTTTTTTTTTTTTTTAAATAAAAGTCAAACATTTGGAGATGCCCGCTATAGTCATTAGTGTACAAGACAGGGTTGACTTGTCAGTGTATGGGCCCAGACCAAGAACACACCGCGGCTCTGAACTGTCAGGTCAAGCCCCCTGGGAACCCTCTCGGGGCCAGCTCAGGCACATAAGCTCCACGGCCTCTCCGAATGCACCGTTCTCATTTTGTTTGTTCAAACGTGTTCTTCTCTTTGTCAACGACAGCTCTGACGGTCAAGCTACAGCCAGGCCCGCTTGTTTATAACATAGTTCATTGACATGAAGCAAGGAGTACAACACACAAGCCTGGAAAATCCCAAAATCCATCTCTGAAAACCCAATGTAGCTTCGTGTGGAAGCACAAGCCTTTAATCCCAGCACTTGGGAGGCAGAGATGTGTGGAGCTCTGTGAGTTTGAAGCCAGCCTAGTCTACGAATAGATAGGCTAGCCGCGGCTACGTAGTGAGACTCTGCCTCAAAAGTACATACATACACACACGTATACAAACATACAAAAACTAAATATTAAAAAATCCAGTTCAGTTAAAGACGTTCATTGTACAATTTCCCCTGGAATCGTTAAGCCTATAACTTTGTTTTCCTTTCGCTTTTTGGAGCTGGGTAAATGCACTATAAAACAATCTAAACTGCTTTTATGATCCAACTTACAAGAGCAAAATCCTGAACTTAACTCGTTTGATCAAAATTCAAGGAGATTAGCAGATTGTTCTGTTTAAGAAGGGGGCATCATGAAGGCACACCTTTAATCCTAGAACTTGGGAGGAAGGGGTAGGCAGGTCCCTTTGAGTCCCAGGCCAGCTAGAGCTACACAGTAAAATCCTATTTGAAAAGCAGGAGGAAGAGAGTGTCTGGGCAAATCACGCAGGCTGAAGACAATGGAGAGTTCTGAGCGCCATGAGCTGGCCTCTGAATACACACCTTGTCCAAGAGGAAGACAGTTTACTACGCCACACTGGGATGGAGTACGGAAGAACAGCCAAGGAAAATGTTCAGAGAAACACCTCTGGATCCGGGGACTCAGCCACACTAAGCGTCGCTGGAATGAATCCTTTAACAGCCATCATTAGCTACTGAACTCTGTGACATGATCAACCGTGGGGTCATGAGCGAAGAATGCCCTTTGACCTTCAAGGCTTGGTAGACGTCCTCCGTTGAACCTACTGATCTGTTACCATGACTTGCCAACTTGACGCAGTCTGGTCAAGCAAGGAATCTCAGAGAGGAATGAGGCAGATCAAACTGGCCTGTGGGCATGTCTGTGGGGGTATTTGCTTGATTGGTGATTGTGCAAAGGTGGTTCTGGGCTGTATAAGAAAGCTCCTGCCAGCAGGCCAGCAAAGCTGCGTTCCTCCATGGTTTCTGCATCATCGAGTTCCTGCTTGAGTTCTGCCCTCACTTCCCTCAGCGATGGACTGCAACCGGGAAATGGAAGCTGAGGAAACCATTTCATTCTCTAAGTTGCTTTCGGGCAGTGTTTTACAGCAGCAACAAGAGAGGAAACCAGGATAGCAGCCTAACGCAGGCCGCGGGTCACCACCAAAGGAGCAGAGTCACCCATTCTAGCAAGGCAGGAAGAGGCCATGGATTCAGGCGAAGGTCGCTGAATCACACATTGTCGATGTTAAGGCCAAATCTGGTCCCGAGATTGTTTTGTTTGACCTGTTCAGTGAGGTCGCTTTTGTTGTGGTTTTTGGCAAGTTTGAATGAATTGCCAATGCTTCGGTACTGGAAGATTACCCTTAAAAATCTGAATTTCAGTGTCCCCCCACCAAAGAAAACAGAAATTCTGCCAATGTTGGGTGTAGTACGATTAATAAAAACTCAGAGACAGTTATTAGGGTTCAACCTGAAGGTCAGAAAAGCAAAACAGCCAGCCACTAGCTCTTACCTTTACCTCAGTCTGAAAATGGCGATCCAGCCTCCTGGAACCCTCAGAATGAGTCTGTGTGTGAGAGCTGGCTCCTCCCATCTTATATTCCTCTCTAGGGCTGGGACTGAAGGCTTCCACCACTTCTGGATGGTTTCTATGGCAAACTAGTGTGGCTACTGGGATTAAAGGTGTGGGTCACCACTGCCTGGTCTGTAAGGCTGACCAGTGGGGCTGTTTTAGTCTCTGATCTTTAGGCGAGCTTTATTTATTAAAAGACAAATGAAATGTCACTACAGTTGGGCCCTTGTTTTTTATGTAGTCATTAGTTGAACCTGACGGACTTTGATCTTTGTTGGCTGAACATCTCTCCAGATTCTTCCACTCTCTGATAAGTCCCGGAGTCTGGATGAGGGCTAAGTGTACTTAGTGTCTCGCCTTGCCTGCCCTGATACCCCTGGCACAGCCCCGGCCTTCTTTATTCACTCGGTGCCTGTCTCACTGGCCATCGGCTTCCTCACCAAGCCAATGAGAAGCCATCTCTTCTAAGTCCTATCCAGTTTCAGAGAAGACATTAAACAGGATCTGTTAACTATTTGGAGTCAAAAGGTTTAACAGAATCAAGCTTATAAGCACGCACACACACACACATGACTTGCCAACTTGACGCAGTCTGGTCAAGCAAGGAATCTCAGAGAGGAATGACACACACACACACACACACACACACACACACACCCCGCCACCACGCCCAGCTTTTCCATAGATACAGGTTGGCAACGTCACCTCTATGCGCCCTGCCCGCACCACGTGCTTTGTGCTTCCAGCATTTGGCTACAGCTATTTCATGCCACCCAGCCAAAAGCTTGGCCCGGGAGTATCCTGGTGAAGTGATCCGTGACGAAGACACTAAAGTCGCTGACGTGACCCTTCTGTTTCATAGTTTTATACAACTTACTCGTCATTACTTAGAATCCAATCTGATCTCTGGGAGCTCCGTTTGATGGTGACCCTAACCTGTGCACCAGAACAAATCCTCCTCCTTTCCCCAGTCCACCAAAAGGCCGTCACTGTGATGAGAAAAGCTAAGTCACGCAGGCCTCGGTATCTGCTGATAGGGTTCGCCGGCATGATGTTTGCCTTCTCCTTGGAACACAGTCCTTTTGAGAGCTCGACACTGTGCACTAGTTACCTAAACCATCCTCTAGCTATTGTAAGTGCGAATTATCTGAATGAATCTAAAGCAATCTGCTGTCCTATAGTTCCCCCCCACCACCACCATAAATGGCCAAATAGCACAGGAGACCTAAGAGAGAGAAACTGGGAGACTCATGGGAACAATGACAGTGGTGGAGACCCAGGGTTCCTCGGAGCCTCAGGCTGTTCTCACCTTCATATCTGAGGTCACCAAGTCTGCTAACAGTTTTTCTTATCCTGCTTCTGCTCAAGCTTAAGAATTTCTTTTAAAGCACGTCATATAACAGAGTTTGTTGGTTTGCTTAGGTGAGGTTTTCCCTGCACAGCCAGGCTGGCCTCCAATGTGCAATCCTCCTGCCTCATCTCCCAAATACTGGTATGAGAGGTGTCAGTCACCATGCCTACTTCCGTGTGACAGGTTTAAAGGGAACAAGGACACTGAAATATGTAAGTGGATGTATAGAATGACATCAGTCAGAACGACGGGCGTGGGAATGCTGAGAGGCGACTCCAGGACCCAGGCCCAGCACTTAACAGTATTAATAATAAAAGTCAATATTTATGACTATGCCAACCATGCAATGCAATAAGTCAAGGGAGAGGCTCTGAAGGTGGCAAATCAGGTTCATACGTTTGATTGACTAGTTTCTTCTTTTTGATACTGTTTTCCATTGTGTATATGTGTGTGTCTGCATGCATGACTGGGGGTACCCATGGAGGTCAGAGAGTTCTATCTGTCCCTTTGGAGGTGGAGTCACAGGCAGTTGTGCGCCACCTGACGTGGGGGCCGGAAACTGAACGTGGGTCCTGTGCAAGGGGAGCACATGCTAACTCCCGAGCCATCTCTCCAGTCCCAAGATTGACCTATCAAAATTCTCAGTCTAAAATCAAAACAGTGCAAAAAACGGTGTGGCTCTCTTGACTGCGGGCTTCAGAAGCGTTCATGGTTACTAGCATTACAAACAAGGGAAGCCGAGAGAAACTGCTCTTACCCCACCGGCCCAGAAGTTAAAGATAGGTTCCTGCTGAGCACAACTCCACCATGACGTCATAAAACACAGGTCCAGGGAAAAGCACAGCTGAAGGTGCATTGTTGTTGGAGTCAACCACACTAGCTGTTTCTTCGCTCTCCCCACCAGTCACGTGGATGGGAAGCAGACACTGAGATTTGAGTCATTTGCTTAGGGTAGCAGTAACTCACAAAATCAAACTAAAAGACACAAACTTAGGCAAGGACCCAGATTGTTGGGGCCAGTCCTAAGGGCAATATTCAGCCACACTTCAATGTCTTGGCCTCGGGTATGGTGTTTGGCCCCATCCACCTCCCAGCATCATCTAGTATAAATTCCAGGGTCCAGCTGCTTCCAGAGGCTGTGGTTCCTATTCACGCAGCCGACCAGCCCCTATGTGTGCTAGGCTCTGGTTCAGTGGGGACTCCTTCCCACCAGGAAGATCCTCTTCTCACTCCAGTCTCAATGAAGAGCCTGCCCCCACCACAGAACTCTTCCACTCACAACCCCAGATGAACCGCTTTTCTTACTATTCAATATTAGTACACTGTTGGTACGTCTGTCCTTGAACTCCTCCTTCTGGGCCATCTCACAGGACACATACATGGAAGAATGCTGTCTATGCTACCAGACTCAACAGAGGGCATGCCTTCTATTTTAAATTTTAGACTCAATAATAAATTATAGCTTAACTCTTCCGTCCACAAAAATCATTTAGTGTCTACTGAAAAACTAAACATAGGCACTAGCTGGCTTAGAATACCTGCTTTTCTTCCTTTACAATGTTTAATTAAAACTGAGATACTTATTGCTAGGGGAGTCTTTTCCAGAAAGCTGCAATCCCTCAAGCAAAACATTGATTCCTATCACTGCGGCCCCCACAAATTCTCCACACAACTATAGTCTCTCAGTAAACATTGGGGGACATTTCAATGTAGAAAAAGACCACAAAAAATTGAGGGTTCAAAAGAGGGGATGAAATACAAATGAGAAATCCGATCTCATCTGTCTAAACATCAGCCTCTTGGTCTATTCCAGTAGTTTTCAACCTGTGGATCAAAACCCCTGGGGGTGCTGAATGACCCTTTCACAGGGGTCACACATCAGACATCCTGTATATCAGATATTTCCATTATGATTCATAACAGTAGCAAAACAACAGTTACAAAGTAGCAACGAAATTATTTTATAAGGTAAGGAGGGGGTCACTACAACAAGGAGGAACTGTGTTAAAGGGTCACAGCATTAGGACCATTGAGAACCCCTGGTTTAGACAGTGTCCAGGTCTATCTGAAGCCAAGGACACCTTTTCTGACATTCAGACACTAGCCACTGCCCACTGTCATAGCTAGTATTGTAGAGCAGCAACGAAAACATTAAGAAGCCAGTCAAGAGTTCCTAATGTCTTCTTTACCACTTTATTACACACTTGCCGTTCCCATAGACCCTTCCTTACAGATGTGAAGGTTGCTTGCCATTCCACAGCACCTTATCACACCCTTGCCCTTCCCCCTTCCCGTAGACACTTCCTTGGAGACGGGAAGGCTGCGTGTCTCTCCACTTACCCAAGAACTCTGTTCTTTGGCCATGTATCATAAACGCTGCCTAAACATTCCGAATTGTTTGTGCTGCATACACCTGCCATCCCCAAGAAAGAGGTTTTATCCTGACTTTGATGGTCAAGTTCAACGGCTTGCTGCCCTCTCCAATGCCTCGATTCACTGCTAAAACCAAAGCAGGTTACCTAGGCGAACCAGAGCCGAGGCGTGAGCACCAAAATCCTTCCAAGTTTTGTTCCTTTGAACTTCCAGGTGGCTGAGGAGCTGCCTGGCAGCTAGGCTCCTGCACTCTGGAGCGCAGCCCGGGTGCTACACTGTCTGGCGCCCAGCAGGACCCACCCGCACCACGCGCTGCTGTCCTTACAGTTAGACGCACTCTGAGCCCCAACTGGATTCCCCCCAGCACCTGAGCCCACCTCTACTGGAGCTGCCTTTTGGCAAGTGAGGAGTGAGGACCCACCTGGGTTGTATGCCTCTTTCTGAACTGCCACCAACACCTGCAGAAGGTATCCCGGCAGACTCATGGCAGGGGGTTCCCGCATATCTCCCAGATCTCATCCCCCTTGCCCCCCTACTCCACTACTCCACGCAAAATGCAGTTCTCAGATTCCTGGAAGTGTTATGCAAAGGCAAGCACTCTTTTTTCTTTCTTTCTTTCTTTTTTTTGATCTTTTTAAAGGGGAGGGGTGCAGAGCACGCTGCAGCGTTCTCAGGGCACTCTCAGTCCGGGGCAGACAGCCGGACCAGAAGCCGGCCGCCAGCTGTGCACCCGCGGTGACAGCGCCGCCTTCTCTCGCTGCAGTTTGCTGAGTAACATATTTGCTCCTACCGGGACCTCCCCGGCTTCTAGGGCCTTTGCCTGAGTCCCGGGCTCGGCTGGGGCCGCGGTTGCTGATCCCGGCCGTGCGCTGGGCGACCGGTCCCTCCGCGCACGATCCACCGCCGCCGCCCTCAGCCCCAGGGACACAGGGATTGCAACCCTCCCCGCCGGCTCCACCTTCCAGCCCCCACCCCGGGAAGTCACTCCCGGGGTGGTCCCACTCGCCGCTCTCCTTTGCCGAGGCACCCTGTCCAGTCTAAACCGGTTGAGACTGCACGCCCGCTGGGGGAAGGAAGAGGAGGTGGAGGAGGAGGAGGAGATGGAGGCGGAAAAGCTGGCTGTAGGGGCGCTGCGTCTACTCCGGTGGCTTCAGGCCACGCTAGGAGGCGGGAGGACGGGACCCGAGTCCCCTGGACACCCCCACCCAAGGATCCCCATGTATCCCCGCAGAGCATCGTGTGCATTTGCGAGTAGCCCGGGTCTGAACATGAACATAAGGGTCGCTTGCTCTCCCTGACTTCCCGGGGCCACTTGAGAGCCTCCTGGCCGGAGTTATACTGGTGGGCAGTGATCCCAGAGGAACGAGCCCTAAAACTTTGTAAAGTCGGTACTCTGTGGCAGTGGAAAGTAAGGACGCCAAGGGCTTTCCTTTGTGACAGCTCCGCGGGAAAGGAGGGCGCCCGGCAGGACGAAGACAGAGAAACTGTATGAGGATGGTCAGGTGTCCTGCATTTGTACCAGGCGAACTCTAACTTGTAGTACAGGACAACCGGCACCGGAGCTACCAGGCACTGCACTCCGCACTGTCACAGACGCCCACTGCAGACAATCCCGGACCTCCAATGGCTAAGAAACGCGCGGACACTATTCGCTCCAGGGATATGCCAGTGGCGTGTGCTCGCCCTCTGCCCCATGCGTGCACAGTTTGTCTGTTGGGATTCTTAAGAGGACAAGTCTATCTAACAGCTAGAGAATTCATTCCCTTTACACCTGGCAAAGCCTGAGCTCTAACTTATACAAGGACTACCAACCGCTAAGTACGTTTCAGCTAAGTTGCCTGGACTTTTCCAGCTTATCTCCTTATCTATAATATCAGTGTGAGATTCTCAGAATCTTGCCTGCTTCGTGGAGTGTGCAAGAGTTGAGAATTCAGAAAAGGTAGGGGACCTGACCACACCTACCACCATGAGAAGATGGTTGGCTGTAGCCCTTCGCCCCTTTCTAATTCAGGTTATGGGGAAGTCCCATCAAAAACATGCCTGAGCCTGGAGAGAGCTTGCCATCCCCAGCACCCTATTATAAATAAGCCTACAAATAAGCTATTGTAACCACAGCCCTGGAGAGGCTGAGCCTAAAACCTAATCAGAAAGCCCCCGTCTCACACAGAGACCCTGATTTCAAAACCAAGGTGGATTGTTCTTAACACACACACACACACACACACACACACACACACACACACACGAATATCTCTAAATAGAAGAAAACTAGGGGAAATATCTCATAGCAACAACAGTCCAGCATGGTGACTCACACCCATACCCAATGCAAAAGGCCAATCTCCAGGAGTTCAGTGAGTGTTAGGCCAGCCTGGGCTATGACAAGCTTGTCAAGAATAAACACTACCGATTAAAAAGCCACAACACAGTGATGACAATAGGAGGGGGTAGTACCAAAAAAAAAAAAGTGAAAGGAAAAAGAATGGAGACCATACTGTCAACGTCATATAAACGTACTTGGGAAGAAGAAGAGCGAGGCTCAGTGTTTACCCTGTACTGCGGTCTCCTTTGGGATGCCTTACGTTCACTCAACGGTATTTCCAGCTGCCTGATAACCTATGAAAATTTCCCCTCCCTGCTTCAATAATAGGTGTATTGGATTGCTTTCCTTGGTTCGCACAGACCCTAGCCATCAGAGTACAGATCTATGATCTCAACTGTTGACCAATCACCGTCTGTGAAACTGCACTTGGGAAACCCTACCTAGGAAAAAGGATGTTTGCATCCTCAGGTATGTGAATAGCTGAGGCCCAGTCTGTTCCCTCCGGCATCAAATGTTGCTTACAGGAATAAGCAGGCGGGCCCTCCGTGTCTACCCAGGTTAGTCCATACTTTTCCATGCAGGCTGAAAGAGTTTCCTTACCCAAAGGTAAGGTTTCTGCTTTAGCATGAAGCTGGACCCTAATGGGCTAGACTCAAAACAGTTGCAAGGCCTGGCTTGCTGAATGGCTGAAGTGGCTAGAAGGCCGCTTTAGTGCTTTGGAGGCCAGCTCTGGGGGTAAAGGGCATGCCACCAGGATTCAATGTGAAAGCTGTCCCTGTCGCTTGAGGTTCTCTGTTCAGTCACACTCTGGTGGAACACTGAGGCCAGCAAGAGAACCCAGTGATCCAGGTCATCCCTGCCTTGTATCTACAAATAGAACTTGACCCAGAGAAGCCCAAGGAACCCCTCCCCCACAACACTGCCTCTGAAAGCACAGAGAGACTGGTGGAAAGGAAACTAAAACCATGTCTTCATACCTCCGTGTTTTCCCTCCCAGGAACAGGAAGTGCCAGGGCCTGCAGACAAAGCTGGGGCTCTGGGCCCAGAGGTCAATGCCATTTTAACCAGTCAGAGGGAGAGAAAATGGCAGGCCAGTAAAGAAGCTGGATCTAAAAGGGCCTGCCTTGGCAAGAAAAGAAATTGGAAGCAGAGTGTTGAAAGGCATTCCAGCATAAGGTGATGCCCCAAACTGAAGGGTTTATTCTTTGCCTAGGGTTCCTATCCCCATCAAACGTTTAGGAAGAGGGCTTTGTGCCCCACTTTTGGGAGAATAGGATGGGAACGTTAACCTCCTTCTTGGTTCTCATCTCAGTGAAGAAGCAGAAACCAAATGGACAGGAAAGTGTCTGTGGGTGGGGAGGACACATTGGGCCAGCATGGGAATCACCCTGGTCCACCACTCGCCCTGCTGGCAAAGGTCTCGCAGTGAATCATTTCAAACCCAATCAAAAGGACTCACTCCTCAGTAACTTTAGTCCAAAGCACACAGCTCTCATTGGTTAATAAGGGACTGACTGGCCTATAGGTGGGCAGAAAGAGATTGGGCAGGAGAGCCAGACTAAGAGGACACTGGGAAGGAGAAGGGTGAAGTCTGGGGAGTCACCATAGAGATGCAGAAGAAGCAGGAGATAAACATGCCATGCTGAATGAAAGAGGTACCACCATGTGGCAGAGGGTAGATAAGACATAAGGGTTAATTTAAGTTGTAAGAGCTAGTTAGTAATAAGCCTACTATCGGCCAAGCATTTATAATTACTAATAAGTCTCTGTGTGGTTATATGAGAAGTGGTTGGTGGGACAGAGCTGACTGGTGGTCTAGACAGAAAACTCCGCCTATAGTAGGGGTGGGTCTTCTTTCAAAAAATAAATTTTATTTTTATGTGTGTGTGTGTGTGTATGCGTGTGTGCACACATATACATGCATGCCTGTATGAACATGCAGGTGCCATGTAGGCCAGAGAAAGACATCAAGTTTTCTGGAGCTGGAGTTACAGATGGTTTGAGGATGGGTGCTGGGACCTGAACCAGGAGCCTTTGCAAGAGCCACACATGCCCTTCACCTCTGAGCCATTTCTCCAACCCTACGGAGGAGACCTTGAGGTTACACTAGTCCCTAGTTCCAGCTGGCCATCTCTTCTTGTCTGCTGCCGTATGAACAAACCCCTACCTGATGTTTCTCCCGCCACTGATGGAGCCACCCCACCCTGCCTGCCTGCCTTCAGCGATGGGCTAAAATCTCTCTGCAACTTTGAGCAATTGTTTTTGTTTGTATTCTGGTTACAGAGACATGAACACAGAAACCGATACAGAAAATAAGGCAGCAGAAAGTAGAATGAACTTCTCTGAGTTAGAGGGCATCAAAGTGGCAAAGACAGGAGCCAACAAACAAACAGACCATGCAGCGATATATAACATGTGACCTCCATGCTCACATGTTACGCACACTCATGGCTTACCTCACGGAGTAAGACGCTGCCCTGTAAGCGTAGCCATCGCCACTTAGAGAAGCTGTGCTCATGGGCAAGAGGCCCTCAAGACTGGACCTGTTGATGTCCCCTCATAAAAGAGGGATGAGAGGAGGCCATTAGATCCTCCTCTGTAATCCCAGTCACTCTGTCCAGGCTGCATGTGGTTCTGTCCCAGCTGCCTGTGGGTGTTGGGAAATGCTAGTGTGTCCCGAGGAGAGGTTAGCTGAAGGGATGTCCATCTCTACAGACGTGGGAAGTCATCACACTGGAGCCAGACTTCTCAGTGATGCCATGGTGCTGGGGTTATGTGTATTCTGTAAGTAACCACTTAGCCATGCCCCATGTAAGTAAACCCAAATGCTCACTGGGTCACCAAACTAGACCTGAGTCAAACCATTCCTTTGGTGCCTTATCTGGGGTAAGCCAATGCTTGTCCATGTCTCCCCAGGGAAGTTAATGTAGCATTCCAGGAGCCACTCCTTGGCACACAGTAAGTGTACTGAAGAAGGCAAGATAAAATCCCTTCAAGTGTCTAGGATGGGTCAAGGCTCTTTCCCATATGGACTGCATACATTCAGCTGACATAACCCTACAGTACAGTTTTGTTAGATAACAGACTCGGAGCAAAGCGCTCATCTCCCAGAGGCGAGCTGCTAGGCTCGAATGTACCACAGGATCCAATTTCTTCTTGGGAAAATACAGGCGGAGTAGATGGATATTATTTAAAAATAAACATTAGACCAGTGAAGTGGATCTTTCTCCTCAACAGTGTGGTGCCAAGTTCTTCAAATGTGCCTCCCCCTCAGAACCAGGCTTCCATGCCTTATATAACATGTTGAGAGATTTCCAAGTACTTTCTCAGCTCAAAGTGTCAAGTTTTATGAGAGAGAGAGAGAACATGGCCTGTACTCTATACACAGACAGGGTCCAGACAGCCCCACACTTGTGGCTAGTTCAAAGACTTGACTTTTGGAGTTTCAGGAAGTAAAGATTTGCTGGGAATTACTAAAAAAAAAGTAACCATTGTAACTTCTTGTGGAACAATTCAGATGGTGGCCACTACCTTATGAGATGAAAAGTTAAAGAGAAAAAATATAACTCAGAGGGAGATGTAATGTTAAACTATACTGTAACTGTGATGAGAAACTGAAATGATAGGGACCCAGACCCAAAGGTGAACAACATCTCTACCCCCAATGACAAACATCAAAGTCTTTTCTCATCTTTATCCCTAAGACCCACCACATTGTAGAAATTCTTCTGATATTTTTTTTCTAAATCTAGGTAAGTGCTCTACCACTGAGCTAACTCCCTAACCCCTGTGCTATACAAAGTCTTTCACTCCTCTCCCACAGGACATGTTTTAGTCAGGGTTACTATTGCTTCGATGAAACACCATGGCCAAAAGCAACTTGGGTGTGGGGGAAAGGGTTTATTTCACAACACAGCCATATAACATCTAAGTCATATTACATTCATCCTCTAAGACAGCCAGGGCAGGAATGGAAGCAGGGCAGGGACCTGGATGCAGGAGCTGATGCAGAAGCCATGGGGGAGTGTTTCTTGTGGCTTTCTGAGGGGTGGCACTGCCCACAGTACACTGGGCCCTCCCACATCAATCATCAACCAAGAAAACGCAGTACAGCCTTGCTCACAGGCCAGCCTAGTGGGGGCATTTTCTAAATAAGGTTCCTTCCTCCAAAATGACTCTAGCTTTTGCCAAGTTGACATACAACTAGTAAGGACAGTACTTGAAAGTTATTCCAAGTTGTAGGCAAAATATTCTTTTGTAGATATAAAGTGGCCTCTGCCTTATTTGAAAGATGCAGATGATCCTGACTTCAACTCAATATCCATAGCTGTCATATTATAGTAGTTATTATCACTAATATGTATTTCCTTCTTGAACTGTTTCAATATTCATGTTAATACTACAAGTGATGTGATATTATAACAATAGTTTCCATTATCAACCAAATACTGGTCACAGTGTCAGGATTCAGGCAGAAAACAACTTTTATAGCAGACAATCAAATGATTAAAAGAAAAAAAAAAACCTGTTGATACAGGTCCGAGAAGGTTGAAAAGCAAGCAAGAGCTACAAAGCTGCTTAAGGGTCTAAAATGCCAAAGGTCAGATCCAGTTGCCTAGGAGAAGAGCACCTACGAGGAGGATGCAACGGCTATTCTTAGTTGTCAACTGGACTACATTTGGAATTACCTAAAACCCAAATGCCTGGGCACACCTGTGATGGATTTTCTTCTTAAAGCATTTGAAGTGGGGAAGACCCACTTCTGATCTGCATTGCTGAGGCTGGATGGCCCACCATCTAACCTGGACCATCCCTTCTGGTGTCAATCTATATAAAGAACATGGAAAGAGGAAGTTTTTTTTTTTATCTTTCCTTGCTTGCGGCTGCTCTTGCAAACAAGTCCATTCCTTTGCTGGCATAGTAGCCTACTGTTTTGGGATTTTGGTGTCTAATGAAAACCAGCTAAGACATTCGGACTCACAGACTGAACAACTACTGGATTCTTGGACCTTCTGTTGGTAGGTAGGCAGCCACCGTTGAACTGTAAGGCATTCTAATAGATCCCATATATCTTCATTCTGTAAGTTCTGTTCCCCTAGGGAACTCTGATTAATGCAGAGGACCGATACAAAAGAGTTGAAATCCGAAAGCAATGCCGTTTCACAGCTAAAGTATCCAGGTGGATGTGGCTCTGCTCTCCAGTCTCTTGAAAGTGCCCAGCAATGGACAAACCCAAGCAGAAGCCCGGCACCAAGGGAGTCAAGGGATTGGTTCCCACAGGAGCCCACCTCCCAGGGACAGAAACAGGCAGATATTGGGTTGAAATTATTTCATCCTGAAGGGGGGCTTTAAGACTCAGAAAGTAAACAACTCAGAAGTCTCTGGTGTCATGTTCTCAAGTGCAGCACAATTAATAAAAACCCAGAGACAGATATTGGGGTTCAACTTAACAACCCGAACAGCAAAGCAGCCAGACATTGGCTCTTACCTCTACCTCAGTCTGAAATGTCGATCCTGCCTCAACGAATGCTCAGAATGAGACTGAGACTGAGAGCTGTCTCCTCTCGTCTTATATTCCTCCCTAGTTCTGGGATTAAAGGTGGCACCACTATTGCCTGGTTTCTATGGCAAGCTAATATGACTACTGGGATTAAAGGTGTGGTCACCACTGCCAGGCTGATCAGTGGGGCTGTTTTACTCTCTGATCTTCAGGCAAGCTTTATTTGTTAAAATACAAATGAAATCTCACTACACCCAAGACCCCCTCCCCGAGGTGACATAGTAGAAAGGCCTACTGAGAAGACTTTCCAACCTGCCGAGTGGCCAGTAAGTTCTGCGGAGCTGCAGGGTTCCAGCCGTGAGCCGTCACCCTGCTTGTGTGGGTTTTCATGATTCAGCTGCCTTTGAGTCATGCATGCTTCTGTAAGTAACCCCTCACCAGCACTCTTGAAGGTGAGAAAATCCAAGAAAATCATTGATTTGCCAAGTTGGGCTTTTGGGAACATGTGGAAGTATATCTCATAACTGCAAACCAGTCCAGAAGTGGTTCAACACATAACATCCCACTGTTCCAACAGCTCACAAAACATCCTACCGAGCCGGGCAGTGGTAGCGCATGCCTTTAGTCCTAGCACTCAGGAGGCAGAGGCAGGTAGATCTCTGTGAGTTAGTTCAAGGCCAGCCTGGTCTACAGAGCTAGTTCCAGGATAGGCTCCAAAACTACACAGAGAAACCTGTCTCAAACAAACAAATAAAAATCCTATGGAGCTTCAGCATCACTGAATCAAGAAATATCTCCAAGATTTCTTTTGCAGCTGGAAACAGTACAGATTATCTTTTAAGATTCAGTTTCCTGATCTGTGGTTTCCAAAACAGATGAGCCAGGAGAGGTGCCAGAAAGTAACAGTTACTCAATCCCAGGAGGTTAAGAATGGTACCTGAAAAGGCAGATGGATGTTTCAAGAGAAATCAAGAGTTGATGATCATGCTAAAGCAGCCTTAAGAAGAAATCGAGAGACATTCTTGGGCAATAATAAGCAAAGAGCCATCAATCAAACTCAGAAACATAGCCAGCTCAGACAGAAGCCCGCCAACATCATTTTACTCCAGATAACTCCATCATTGTGTTCTTATGTTAAAATCCATTGTGTTTCCAATTCTGATGAGGGTTGTCCCCACACGAAAATGCTTGAATCTCTCACTCAAACTTTGGTACTCACCAATGTGAGGCCAAATGAACCGTGAACCCTAAACCACACATACAACGCTGAGTGGAGTCATTTCTGTTAGTATTTAGGCATCTGCACTGGCCTGCCCTTGGGGTCCTGGCAGGACTCATCCTCAGCTGTAGCCACTAAGAGCAGCTCCTGTGTACATTTGCTATGTTTCCTTATAAAAATGGGGCCTTGCCCCCTCCCAGCTCGTTCTTTCTCTCTCCCTCCTGCTTTCTCTCTTTCTCTTCTGCCACTCTTGGCCCCAGGGAACAGTCTCTGAACCCCTCTCTGTGCCTCCTTGCCCCCTTCTTTACCCCTTCTCTCTCCTCTTGCAGTGAACCTTCTATATGAACCCCGTCGCAAGGCGCCACTTCTCTTCGCAACAGCTTTAAACAAATTACTACAGTTTCTTCCCATTGAGCTTGGTCCTCCAGACATCCTTGGAAGAACGAGGAGGCTGCTTCTGAGTATTTTAATTCTTAGAATATTTTTCCCCTTAATTTTGTCTTCTTTTTCTCCCAGGGCCTCCTTTTGTAGCCCAAGCTTGTCCTTCAACTCTTGATCCACCTGCTCCAGCTTCCCGAGTACAGAGAGTGCAGGCATGTGGCATCACACCTGGCTTTAAGTGGGTCTCTGGATTGATTTATTTGAGAGTGCTGAACTGAATCAGAAGTTTAGAAGTACAGGTGAACTTGGAGATTGATACTCCATCAGCACACACACCACTCCCAATCCATGCAGAATTTAACCTGCCAATGATTTCAGGTGAAAAGACAGAAGTCCCAAGAGGTTGAGTGAAGAGGCAGAGGGCATAGAGGGCGGAAGTGCGGATGCCAAAGTCAAGACTGCCGGTATTATCAAGCTGCCATGGCAACCAGCTAGGATAATCAGCAAAGCCCAAAGACCCATAGAGTCTTAAAAACCAGATGTGGTGGCATGCACCTTTAATCCCAGAACTCAGAAGGCAGACTCTGGCGAGTCTCTGTGAGTTGGAGGCCAGCCAGCGCTACACAGTGAAATCCTGTCTTGAAAACACAGCAACAGCAGCAACAACAACAAAAATTAGTGACTTAGGTTGACCCGCACCACTCCTCAGGCATCGCCCCCATCCACATCTCTCCAAAGTCACCTACAACTCCATATATCTTCTGTCCACTGTCTGAATGATCTAGAGAACTGGGCTCCGACTTAGCTGTGCTTCTTGGATAGCCCTGTGGTTCAACTTTTCTTTGGCAGGTCAAGATTGTTCTTCACTAGATAATCCAGCCAGTAGTGTTATACTATGCCGTTAATAAATCAAAAAATGGACATTGCTGTGGGGTAGAAAAAGAAACAGCTAACAGTGCTGGCAGCTGTGATCAGCTTGAAACAACACAGCCCCAACAGTGTAATTGGTGAGAAGAACGTCATAGCTAATGAACACCAAAAGCCTAAACCTCAATACTCAACGGTTCTGTTTATGAAAAATGAGCCACTGGAACATTTTCCTAACCTTCAACTAATCAAATAAACCCTTTCAATATATAATCTATGAAACTCATATATACTACAGTACTCAACAAATGCAGATATTATAAATTATAGAGTAATAAGACTTATTTTATATTTCACACAAATACATGTAAATGTATGTATGAATTTTTATAATTCCCCTTTGCTTTTGTAAAGTGAAGCTTACAGATAATACAGTTTACATTTGCTCCAAATTAGGAGATGGAATCTAATCATCACTAATGAAAAAACTCTCTTAGGGTGCCTTAGTGGATCCCCAGCCCAAGATACTCCAAGGCAATGTGCAGGAGATTTCAGGACATCAAAACATAGGAAAGAACTCTGACAAACAGCTATGAATTCTGAAAGTTATAAAACAACAATTGAAAGAAAACCAATGAAAGTTTTTTTTTCAATTCAAAATAAATTAATAGGATGAAAGTTGAAAAATCTTTAATCTTCATCCTTTTTTTTTCGTAATCTTTCTATGTATTAGCCAAGGTTCTCCAAAGGAAGAGAACTGATCTATCATATTATGCAATTATAATATATGGGATTTGGGTATCCTATGTGACTGCCTTACAGGATGCGGTCCAGGTAGCCCAACCATCTCCTTCTCACATTGGAGGAACTGAGAACCCCGGAGTTGCTCGTCCCACAAGGCTGTGTGTCTCATCAGTCCCACTCCAGTACAGAAGGCCTGGAGGAGCTGGGCAGTGGTGGCGCAGGCCTTTAATCCCAGCACTCGGGAGGCAGAGACAGGCAGATCTCTGTGAGTTCAAGGCCAGCCTGGTCTACAAGAGCTAGTTCCAGGACAGGC
>NC_022028.1:41631524-41637087 GCF_000317375.1 Microtus ochrogaster | reverse complement strand
AGGAGGAGGAGGAGGAGGAGGAGGAGGAGGAGGAGGCCTGGAGGAGTCCTGGAGCTGCTGGTCCTCTGTCTATGCTGAAATCCCAAAGAGCTTGGTTTTAATGCCAGTGATGCTACCGCCACAGGAGAGATGAACTCAGCAGCGAGAATGAGGGCAGTTTTCTTCTTTGAAGTTCTTTTATCTGGGCCCCCACCAGCCGGCAAGACCCAGATTTAGGATGGGTCTTTACCACTTTCAAATAATCTGATTAAGATATGTTTTTCTCAGGAGTGAGGGCCCAGCATCTTGGGTTTCTGTTGATGCAGTCAAGTTGGCAGCCAAGATTCATCATCACAACCTAACATCTGAACTCCTAAGAGCCAAAAATGTCTCCTTTCCCATAAAGACTGGCTATTTAAAAAACTATAAACGTGGTACAGCCACCTTATGAAGGTCCAACAGCTCTTCCACTGGTCAAAGGTAGAGTCAGAGAATTATTTAAACAAGACATGAAGTGGGAGGGAGTTCTGGGGAGGGGCTTGTAGAACAGGAAGTGGTAAATATAAAAAATACATTGCATGCATGTATGAAATCTCAAATCAATAAAACATTTTAAAAGGGTAAATTTTAGTGAACATGTGTGTCTTTATCATTTCCACATAAAATTTATGGGAGATATACAGGAATTTTGGGAAGAAAAATGTGATGAAGTTTCTCCACAATAATTATAAGTTTGGGATATTTTAATATAAAATTATATATATCATATACTTATGAAAAGTGATTGGAGGCATTACTTTGTGGATATGCTCTCAATACATTCCTTCAAAGAAAAAATATCCCTGGATGTAATATTATAATGATCATCATCAACTCTGTCATCCTCAAAGCTCAGAATAGGGCACTAATTTTAGAAGAGGGGATGTAAATTATCATTAAGTACCACACTAATTATAGCTGTTTTTGAAATGAAGGAAGATCAATTACTTAGTCTGGATTGCATTAAAAACAAAGGTTAGGGATTGGGTTTGCATAAAATGCACTAATTGCACTCTGGAGGATTTAGCCAAGAGAAGTGAAACATACAAAGACTTGTACACAAATGTTCATAGAAGCATTATTTGTAGTAGCCAAAAACTGGAACAATCCAAATATTCTTAGACTAATAAATAAATAAAACATATCATATCCACACAGTTAATACTATTCTGCCATGAGAGCATACTGATGCATACATACTGTTCCATGATGAATGTTGAAAAACTGTGTTAAGTGAAAGAAGGCACCCAGAAAGAAAGACTATATATAAAATCACAGCATTTATATTCAATGCCCAGAATAAGACTGCTCTCTGGGAAGATGGCTTAGCAGTGTGGGTTGGAAAGGGGACAGTATATACTGAGCAAATGCTCTCTATATAGAAAAATAATTTCATAAACACAGGTGCAAAAGTGAACCTGTGTGTCAGAAGAGCTCCCCTTTACAGGAGTCTGAGGCATGACGCTTAGAGGCTCCGGCGATAGCCGCCTCCTGGCTGGAGGCCCAAGTGACTTACACTGGAGACCCAGTTGGCAACAAAGGGCTTCGGATGCTTGCATGTTAATCTCCCCTAACCTCAGTCTCAGGTCACACAGTAGAGCATGTTTGGGGACTGTCCTGCAGTTTATAAATAAGTCTGAACTTGCAGCTGGCCTTGGGCTGGCCCACGTGGCACCTTGCCCACAGTCTGTTCAGCAGGTAGAGGAGCTCGTGGTAAGATCATCAAACAGCCACGCAAACCATGACCCAGAACAATAACCGGGGTATGAGCCATCACACCAACACACCACACTGACGCCCTTACCTCAAACCTGGCCCCCAGCAGCGACAGAAGTGTTTTATCCCCAGCACATATCCCCTGGGGCTAGGGATTGTCCTCCCTTCCTGCAACAGCTCTCTGGCTTATTGCCCTTAGGGATACTTCAAGAGGGCACTCAAATGGTAGAGCGTCTACCGTCTTTGTTACTGAGTGCTTCACAGTGCTGGTCACCCAGAAGTATTCCTAAGCTCAAGGAAGCAGCATATGTTCCAGAGGGGCATCTTTGGAGTCTTCGGAAACAGTCTGCTCGAGAATAAAATTGGAGGCTTCTCTGTGACTAGTATTTCAATTTTCACATGAAAAAATGACTTTATGTTAAGGAAGAGAGGGTAGCAGAACACTGGTCATATGAAGGGGGGAAGACAGAAAATGAGGATAGAGGTTTAAGTGAGGAGAGGAGGGCAGAGGAGGGGCTGGGGAGAGGGCAGGGAGAGGGATGGGGAGGGGAAGGCAGAGAAGAGAGGGAGGGATGGGGTAGGGGCAGGGGATAGGGAGAAGGATGGGAGGGGAGGGCAGGGGAGGGAGGGATGGGGTAGGGGTAAGAGGTGGGGAGAAGGATGGGAGGGGAGGGCAGGGGAGAGGGAGGAAGGGAGGAAGGGAGGAAGGGAGAGGTGGGATTAGGGGCAGCAGGTAGGGAAAGCGATTGGTGGGTAGGACAGAGGAAGGGGTAGGGAGAGAGATGGGAGGGGAGGGAAGAGAAGGGGTGTGGGGAGAGGGATAGGAATAGGAGTAGGGGGTGGGGAAAGCACCTGGTGGGTAGGACAGTAGAGGGTTAGAGAAAGGGATATCTAACACTGGAGTGTTTGAAACAGCTGTATGGAAACCTATTTTTATAAGCTTCATAGATTCAGGTGTAGATCTATGAGTTTAGTTGGAGTGGGATAATGCTACTGCAGAAAGCCAATAGGCTGACTAATAAAAAGCCCTGTGCCAGGGGTAAGTATAAGGGTACGTTAAATCTTGCCTACAGACCAGATGCAAAGCTAAAGCCACTAGAGGCCAGGTAATGGTGACGCACACCTTTAATCCCAGAATTTGGGAGACAGAGGCAGATGGATCTCTGTGAGTTCAAGGCTACCCTGGCCTACACAAGATCAATTCAGAAACAAATCCAGGTGGTGGTGGCTCACATCTTTAGTCCCAGGCCTAGGGAGTCTTTGATCCCAGCACTGGAGGGAATATAAAATGGGAGGAGAGAGAAAGGCTTAGTCTGCTTAGTTTATGGTAGCCCAGCCTTGGTAGAGGTAAGACTTCTCTAATGGCTTGGTTGCTTTGCTTTTCTGGTTTTCGTGTTGAACCCCAATTTCTGTCTCTGGGTTTTTAATCGTTGGTGCTGTAGGTAAAATGATGCTTCCCCCTTGTGCTTTCGGTCAGGGGTGTCCCAAAAAACAATACAAACCATTGTCATTGTTCTTGGCTGCTGTGATGATGAATCTTGGTTGTCAATTTGACTGTGTCAGAATCAACCGAAATGTAGGTTGTTACGCACGTCAGTGAGGGCGAATTAGCTCCTTTTCGGTTGCTGTGATAAGACACCACATCCAAACGTCACTTACGGGAGAAGTTTATTTTGGCTCATGATTCCAGAGAAATAAGCATCCGTTGTGTCTGCTAGATAGGTCAGGGAGGCATGGTGGCCAGAGTAAGGGAGCTGAGAGCTCACATTTATAACTGGAACCATAAAGCAGACAGCAAACTAGAAATGTCTCAAGTCTTTAAACTCCTGAAGCCCTCTCCAGTGATATCCTTCCAACCAGCAAAGATGATACACCTCCTGAACCTTCTCACGTCCTACTGCAGACTGGGGACCAGTTCTTTGAACACTCTAGCCTGTGGGGAATATTTCTCACCGTGAAGGAAGCTGTGTGAGATCTCCGAGGGCTTGCGTGAAGACTCCAAGTAAACAGGACACGAGTTTTGTAAGCTGTTTCTCCAGAACACGGATTTGTTCTTGGAATGTGCTTTGGGGCCCTTCCCAGGTGTAGTCAGTAGGAGTGGGTGTGCTGCGGAAGACGCGCCGCCGCTCACTTTTGTTACACGAAAGTGCTT
Organism: Microtus ochrogaster; assembly: GCF_000317375.1. NCBI lineage: Eukaryota > Metazoa > Chordata > Mammalia > Rodentia > Cricetidae > Microtus > Microtus ochrogaster. Next base: position 41,633,201 of record NC_022028.1, on the reverse strand, counting down.
CCAAGCACAGGTGTCCCTTGTGACTTAACTTATACGACCCTAATCCTCGGAATATAAACTGTCTGAGTTTATAAGTCTTGGCTTTTGTGTAAGACTTCAGCTTACCTCATTTTTCAGACTCCACTCGTCTGGGTTTGGGCTGCCCACTAGAGCAATGACAGAGGGATTTCCTAAAACAGGAAGACCCTCCACCCCACCCCCTTTTAGGCGGTGACACCTTCTGGTGCCAGCCCAGATAAAGGACTTGAATATGGCAGGAGGAAACTTTGATGTTTGCCTGCTTGCCCTCACTCTCGGTGCCAAGTTCATCCATCTTGTTGCTGAGGTATTCCTTTGCTGGTCTTAGAACCAACTTCTTTGGGCTTCCAACATAGGCTAAAGAGCAACAGCTCTCTGTGAGCTCTCTGGGTCTCCAGCACCAGATGGGTACTGCTGAGATACCCAGCCTTGTGGACTGAGCCACTATCAGATTCTCGGACTCTCAAGGGTGAGATGGCCGCATTGAACTAACCGGGCCATATCCTATAAGCCTATCTAATAAAGTCCGTGTGTGTGTGTGTGTGTGTGTGTGTGTGTGTGTGTGTGTGTGTATTCATTAGTTCTATTCCTTTAGAGAACCCTGACTAATAACAAAGGCATACCAGAGCTTGAAGGGAAGGCCCAACTGCTGAAGACCATACACTTTGGCCACAGGATATGCAAACATCATGTTGGTTTTGCACTCAAGATGCTTCCTCCATACTGGCTAGTTTTCATGGTACTGGAATGTGCTGTCCAGGCTGCCAGTGGTGGAGAGACCATAAACAGGTGTGAACCCTGTGAGCAACGATCATGACCAGTTTGGCAAGGTATGGCCCTGGTTGCAATAGCGGTGTGAATGTGGTGTGGCAAGATAGCCCATGGCCGTTGGCATGAATGTCGTGTGGATAAACAACCACTTTCTGACTGGAGTTAAGGATTGCTCCATGGGAGGAAACACATGGCTGTGACCAAGAATCTATGTTTGGGAGCTCACAGTTCCCAGGGGGTGAATTCACCAATGTTTGTTGTTGTTGTTGTTGTTCAATGGACATAGTACCTAGGTCCCTATCTCTATAGCCATAACTTAGCGCAGCTCTCAGATCTTATCAGAGAAGTTTCTTTGCACTGGATGGCCATTAACCCAGAAACTCATAACTGGTCAAAGTTAAGAGAGTAAGTGTCCGTGGAGTGCTGTGTCTCAAATGGGACATCTATGTCACCCAAGCCCCAAGGACCACCATAGAAGGGAAAAGGAAGACTGTGAGAGTCAGAGGTCTGGAATGACCCAAGAGAAACAACATCTTCTGGACACGAGAGGACTGCTGTGTTCATGAAGTCACAGCAGCTATGGTTGCCTGGACAAGATCCAGCCAGTCAGCATTTTAGCCTGACCAGGAAAGGATTCACAAGCTATAGACAGCTTATAGCTGTGTAACAGACTCTTCACACACACGCACACACACACACACACACACACAACACACACACATCTTCTCACCCTAGAAAGCAAAACTATGTTGTGTTATGGAATATTATGTTAAAATGTGTTACATTTATTTATGCTGTGGAATATTTCTTTAATGGAAAGATGCAAAGATATGTTGCATTCTTTTATGTTGCATTTGTTTAACTCTGTGAAGCTGTGTTACTTTGCCT
>NC_022028.1:41629678-41631144 GCF_000317375.1 Microtus ochrogaster | reverse complement strand
TGGGCCCCCCAAAGAGAAAAGAATAAAAAACAACAACAATGAAGGGTTAAAGTAAAAAAAAAAAAAAGCCCAACTTGGTGGATTAATACACTCTTATTGGGGTTTGTAACAGGAGTATGGTTGAAGGGTTACTTACAGGAACAGAGATGGCACAAAACCAGCTGCATCACCAAAAAGAGCACCCTAACATTAGTAGCGACTCCCAAAAGCTGCATCCCTGTCGCTCTCTGCACAGCTTGCACTCAGCTCCAGGGTCTGAGAAATCTCTCTGCAGCCAGGCTGACCAGAGCCTCTCCTGATGAAATCCTTTTATAGACTGGGAGAGTGTTCGAGGATCTGTTTTCCCAGTCATATGACCATTTGCTTTCCCCCACAGGCTCATGAGTTTCCCCGGGGCCTAGAGGGAATGTTTAAACTTGGAGGAAGTTGCAATTCAATGGAGAGTCAATTTCTTTAAGTGTGGGACCCCCGATAGGTCAACCACACTCCAGGGGATGGCCCCATACTCATGAATATATTAATAGCAGAAATTGAAACCAGTGGGCTATTAAAAAGACAAGAAAATGGGAAGGGGTGGGGTGTGGTACTGGGAAAGAGCTGGGCCACTTCCTGGGCAAGCATCGGGACAGGCTTTTGGATCCCTGGGCCCCACATAAGTGCTACATGGGCGTGTGGCTGCCCACCTGTAATTATACCCTTAGAAAAGTTAGGGAGAAGATATGACAAAAATGCATTAGATGCACGTATGAAATTTTCAAACAAAAATGTCTTAAAAACTATTTTACAGATGTTTGTGTTTACGTACTCAGTGCAGAACTGAGGCTTCTCTTCACAAGGCCTCGCTGCTGACAGACAAACACAAAGAAACGGAACTCAATGACAGGAGACTGTGCCTGCTCCTTCGTTACGGACTGAAGCCTCTGCTTCCGGAGAGGCTGACGCAGGCAGTCAGCACATTGTGGGCTTTCACATGACTGCATTTTCCTCGTGGGATCCTTGCCTTTAGGACTGAGGCATTTCATTAGCATCTCAACCCCTTGCCTTCCAGAAGAGGAACCAGCGAGGTCATGAACTTCTTCAGCTGATATGGGGCAGAGCAATGGCAGTTAGGAACGCGGCTGAGGGGAAGTGGTCGGAGCCAGGATCCTGGTGAAGGGTCGGAGCAGGGTTTGGGGGCAGGTGTCTGCAGCTGGGTCTTGAATTCCTCATCTTCTGGCTGTACCATCCCAGGTAGGATGCCCTGTGGGAACTTCAGCTTTTGACTTAATTCCTTCGGACTTGTGTTTTCTCACTCATGAAATCTTGTATAAATGGAAATAAGAACAAATCAGCTGATTCACACATATTAAACTTCATTAACTCTATAGAAGCACACAGCACGGGGCACTAAGGTTCTAGACACGGGCGCTGATGAGGAAGAAGTTTTCTGCAAACTAGGCATGATGGTGCTCTGGAGGCAGAGGCAG
>NC_022028.1:41623596-41629578 GCF_000317375.1 Microtus ochrogaster | reverse complement strand
GGCAGAGGCAGAGGCAGAGGCAGAGGCAGAGGCAGAGGCAGAGGCAGAGGCAGGTGGATTTCTGTGAGTTCAAAACCAGCCTGGTCTGTACATCAAGTTCTAGAACAGTCTGAGCTCCATAGTGAGACTGTGTCTTCAAAAAAACAAAAAACAAAAAACAAAAAAAAAAACAAGTAAGTTTCTGCAGACACAGTCACATATCTGAACTTTTCTCAAGTTCAAGACAATTTCTCCCAGGGAAACAGAACGGAGGTGGGCACAAGGCCACTTGAATCGGTACCAGGAGATTATGCAATGAACAGCACCATGATAACTATGCTTAGTCACAGTAGTTAATACTCACTGGTGACAAGTCAAGGAACACTGTCTACTTCAATCCAGCCTTGATTATAGCCACATGGGGAGACATTAAGTTCTATGAAATGCCATAGCAATCCACCTCAGAAAAAACAAGCAAACAAACCCGTTACCTGATCCAGATTGCACACATACATGCCTATGCTGAAGATCCTGGTGTCATTCATGAAGACATCCCTTTCCCAGGACCACTGATGGGAGCGGAAGGTATCTAAGCTCACACAGCTAGGCTTCCCTCCTTTTTGTATGTTTCCATTGTGTGTGCACCTATGCATATTTCCAAGTGTGCGTGCACACCTGTATATGTGTTATCACGCTTGCAGTGGCTGAAATTTACATTGGTAACCATCCTCAACCCCACTTCACCCTAGTCATTGAGGCAGGGTTTCTTAGTCAAAACCAGAGCTCACTGATATGGTTAATCTGGTTAGCTAGCTCATCCTGCGGACCGCCTGTCTCGACTTTTCTAAGGGTTTAATTACAGGTGGGCGGGCACACGCTCGCATAGCATTAATGTGGGTTCCAGGGATCCAAACTCCTGTCCCAGTGCAGAAATCCTCATATGCAGGAGACCCTTTATGTGCAGAAGAAGCCCTTGTGTGCAGAAGACTCTTTATGTGCAGATGCAGGCCTTGTATAGGAGACCCCTTATATGCAGAGGCAGCCCTGGTGCTCAGAAGAGGACTGTATCGTGCTGTATACAGGAGGAAGTCATATATGAAAGTCTGAAAATACAGTGTCGAGAAAGAGCAGGACCTTGTTAGCTTTCATTTCATGCTCAGTTTGACTCTATTCGTTCCCTGGTTAAATATCCAACATCTCAAAAAGGTTAGGTAAGAGGCTGCCGGGGAAGATGTCTCAAAGGTCCAATTCCTTTCACAGCTCATCAGGCCTCTTATGAAACCTCATATTAAAGACTGGACCAAATCTGAGAAGACAGCCGTCCCGTGGAAGAGATCACAGTTTTGTTAAGCGTGTGCGTCTAAGAACCAAACGAAACAAAATGAAAACCAGGGTCTAAAGGACAGACCTTTGTGTTTCTAAAGCCTTTAGGAAACAATTCGAAGGTTATACTTTAACACCAGCTGTTAGAAAATGCGGGAATTACGGATGAGAGGGAGCGTACTGTCAGCTGGGATGTGGGAAAAGAGTAAATTTAAACTTCCTTAAACTTGATGTAAGATTTTCAAATGGGCATTGAGACAATAAATGTGGACAATGATACACAAAATACAGCAACAGGCCAGAGTGGGGCATTGTGGCTAAAAAAAAAAGGGGCAAGCATGCATTTGGTTTTAACAAGCTTATCTTATTCAAGTCCTTTTATTTACCTTTGGAGGGAATGTGATATTGTGGATCAAGGCCTTGCTTGCCACATCCTCACTTTGACATTGAGCTGGCACACGGCCTCTGAGATTCAGTTTCTTCATTGGCTAAACATAGCCAGGCCCCACCTGTTTACTCTGGCTATTGTAACCTATGGTAAATACTGCTCAGCAGCTGTTTAACACAGGACAGCCTTCAGTCTGTCTACCTAGCTTTTCTTCTTTTTCTGTGTGTGGACTCTCTTTTCCTCAGACTCTCTAGCAAGTATTATTTTTGTTTGTTTGTTTTGCTGAGACAAGGTTTTGTGTGTTGCCTTGGCTGTTCAGGAACTCGGGAACTCGCTCTGTAGACCAGGCTGGCCTTGAACTCACTAAGATCTGCCCGCCTCTACCTCCCGAGTGCTGGAATTAAAGGCAGGTGCCACTGCCACCAGGCTTCTCTCAAGAATTTCTATTCCTAGCTCTTATGTATGTGATGGTGGAAATATTTATTTAATTGTACCATGTTAAGAAAAAAAATTATAATTAGTTCATAAGTATGTGTAAGATTATTTATGATTGGGCTGGAGAGATGGCTCAGCAGTTAAGAGCATTGCTTGCTCTTCCAAAGGTCCTGAGTTCAATTCCCGGCAACCACATGGTGGCTCACAACCATCTGTAATGAGGTCTGGTGCCCTCTTCTGGCCTGCAGGAATATAGGCAGACAGAATATTGTATACATAATAAATAAATATAAAAAAGGATTATTTATGATTTTTAATGGGTCTGGTCTGTTGTTACATTGCCTGCTTTATATAGGTAATGCATCTGGGATGTTAAGCGTAAGCTTGCTGTGTCAGAGACAATGACAAGCTATCCCTTCTGTGTCACTGTGATAAAAATACCATGACCAAGGCAACCTATAGAAGGGAGAGTTTACTTGGCTTATGGTTCAAAAGCTGATGCCATCATGAGTGGGGAGGCACGGCAGCAGGCAGGCACGGTAGCAGGAGGAAGAATCAGAGATCACATCTTTAACTCCAAGCATGAAGGCAGAGGGTGAATGAGAAGTTGGGGGAGGGGAGACTATAAATATTCAAAACACCCCTTGGGAACATCTGAAAGGAGTGTCACCACCTGTGGACCGAGTGTTAAATATCCTATGGGAGACAGTTCTCATCCAAACCATTGCATAGGGCCCAGAAAGAAGACTCACTGGGATGACTCCTAGTACTTGATGTGCGAGCGTGGGAACCTAAGTTAAGATACCTGGACCCTCAGCGTGGGCATGTCTGTGAGCGCAGCACCGGAAGACAAGAGGAGCCCGGACAGCTCCCTGAGTAGTCTAGCCCAGTGAGCATCTAGGATCAACCAGAGACACTGTGTCAAGAACACTAGATGGGGCACTCTAGAGGAGCACACCCAAAGCCAGCCTCTGGCTCGAGGCACAGGGATGGATGCACTCATGCCCCCCCACACATGCGTGACTCCCTTAATAGAATGGTGAGATCCTGAGAAAGTCAATTCCACTCATGATTTTACCTACCAGCTTTACTCAGTATCCTACATAACAATTATGCTCAAAGAACTAAAAATCAATGCTTTATTCCTTTTTGGAGAGGAGAAGAAGCTGGAGACAAGATCTCTCTATGTAGCCCTGGCTGTGGAACTCAATCTGTAGACCAGGCTGGCCTCGAACTCACAGAGGTCCACCTGCCTCTGCCTCCTGAGTGCTGGGACTAAAGGTGTGCACCACCATGCCTGGATAATGTTTTATTCTTAACAGTGTGAAAGTTCCACACAAAGAACTCCCGCTTCAATTCATGGGAATCTTATTTGTAGACCATCAAGAACTAAGAAACTCGTATGTTGTGATCATCCTAATGTTTCATTTCTAGGATAAATTGGTATGTCACCGACTTAAGGCCACTCATCATATTAAAGTGTAGGTCTTTATTCACTGGAATTTAGTTGGAAACATGTAGAGTAAAGGATGTCAGGCTTTCAGGAAGTTATGACGACATATATAATGGACATTAAGTCAACAAACAAAACAAATAGAATTTTCAGAAGCCGTCCCAGAATTTCATCTTCCAGGCTTTGGGGTGAAGTTGTAGACATTAATATCCAGTTTCTACCACTCATATTCAGATATTCTTGCTCCCTAGAAAATAAAAAGAGGGCAATCAGCACCCTGAAGGAAGCATATTATATTCCTTATTTCTTTGGTGAAGACAAGCCTTCTAAGGAACGAACACTCTACCTATTTGTAGCCAACCAGTGAAATAAATATTTTTTCCCACTCATTTTGGTGAATTTATGCCATAGTCATTGGTTTGTTGCTTGTTATTTTGCTTTTTAGGATTTAGTTTTATATTTATGCAAGTGTTGAGGTATATGCAGATGGGCACAGGGCCCTCAGAGGCCAGAAGGGGATTTGGATCCCCCTTAGCTGGGGTTAGAGACAGTTGGGAACCATCTGTAATGCTGGGGACTGAACTGGGGTCCTCTGGAAAAGCAGTACGTGCTCTTAACCACCAAGTCGTCTCTCTAGTCCCTGGTCACGGGTTGTTTTTCTGCATGCCAAACGTGTCTTTTGCTCTACAAGGAATGGGTCAAGAGGCTTCCTGAATGATCATTCCTATTTATGCTGTCTGACTTGCCACCCGGGATTCCCATGAGAGAAACAGAGGAAGACATGGGAGATGCAAGTCATAACAGCATCTTTCAAAACTGAATGGCGCAGGGTCTTTCCAATTTCTGGAACTTTCCTCCGGGCCTCTCTTTTGTGTGTTTTGGCCACTGATCAAACATCCTGTCCTCCACATCTCTGAGTTATAGAAACCTTTGTCTGTTTCATTTTTGTTTTGAATAGCTGGAATCTTAAGCAGAGTTTCTCCATGACTGGTTTCCCACGCTGTAGCAACTTTTTAATCGTACATCTAGTGCGGGGCTAACACCATTCCTAACTTCCTTTCCAGAAAACGCTCAGGCAAGTGAACCCTTTTCCAAGCCTTAAACTGAGACTCTGTACACCCTCTCAAAGGACCACAAAGACCTGAACAGAGTGGCAAGATTTGCCCGGTAGGCCCTTTCAATGGACAGTTTTCTTCACTCAAAGCTAAAAAAGGCAAGGTGAGGGCTAAAAGAGACAGATGAATGCTGAGCTCAAATCCCCTCCCACTTTGAGGAATCTTCCTCCATTTCTGCACCAACTGGCTCCATTCTGCCATCCCCCAGAAGGGAACATCTTACCAGAGTTACACAGCAGTCACCCGCAGAGTAAGCACCAAGTCTTTTCTGCACTCAGCCATTTCTTTTGCCTGTGTTTCAGTCAAAGAGGGGGTGGGGCAAGAGCCACAAACAGGTTCAGGAGTATCCTTCCCTTCCTCCCATAGCTCGAGCCTCCAGCCTGGCTGTCCTCCGTCAGGGCTGCCTTGGGGACCTTTCCATTCATCCCCAAATCAAGAAAGAACGAGAATAGATCGGTGCTGGAGAGATAGAGATGGTGGTGAGGGCATTTCCCACCTGAGATCCTCGGGCGGCGGCAGGCAGCACGGCTCGACCGGTTTCCAGCTCTCCTCTCCAGCTTTCGCAGGACCAAAGTGCTGTGGGCACAGGTGTTCACCTAGCAACCTCGGTCCCTGTGTCAAAGCACATGGAAGGCTTAATTGGACTCCACTGTGGTTCGGCAAACAGAGGTGCAGCAGCTTGCACAGGAAACTGCTGCAGGACTTGACAGGGAGAATCGCTGAAGACGGGAGACAAGGACATGATAATTTTATTTTTAGATAGAATTGGGTGGCTTAGAAACTGGAAAACTGAAAAAGAAATACCAAGTCAAACTGAAGGATTCCCCTTGTAGGGGAAATATCCACTCCACCACACTTTCTAAAGAAACAATTACCTTGAAGTAATAGCTGAACAAATGCTTCAATATCCTCACGGCAAAGCTTAAACACATCTCCATGTAAGAGACCATAGCTCACAAGACGGCGGGACTGATTTTTAAATATTAAATTTTAAATATTTTACAAAGTAAGAAATAGGGCAGTGGATTTATAATAACAAAGGGCTGTAAAATATGGTCGTTATGCCCTTCAACCATGTAATTATCCTTCCCGTACTTCATGTCTTGAACATAAAGACATTGTGCTCAAGAGTGCCCATTGCGGGTTTTCTTCTGCCCCAATCACCCTAGCTCTCTGATAGGCTATTTCTCTGTACAGATTCAGTGACCACTTATCAAAAGTTATTGGGACCAAGGCCGGGCGGTGGTGGCACACGCCTTTAATCCCAGCACTTGGGAGGCAGAGGCAGG
>NC_022028.1:41619542-41623482 GCF_000317375.1 Microtus ochrogaster | reverse complement strand
TTTTTTTTTTATATACATGATCTTTGTTGCGTATAGGCTCTGAGTCTAAATCCAAAGTTCATCCCTGTTTCAAGGTTTAGCACCTATAAACAGTGTTCTGAGCATACCCACTCTTTTATTGCAACCCAGCCTGTCAGAATCGGACTTGGAGTCTTCCAGTTGTGGGGTCTGAGAGACAGGAAGTTTGAAAGCTTGGGATGCAGAGGGTGGGGGTGGGGTCTCCATCTCTATTCCACATCAGGCAAACAGGCCAAGGTCATGGGAAATAAATCAGATATTTAACACGTTCACCAAGTAAATACATACAGGTAAAATCGAAATTATTTTAATTACGTAAGATAAATTAGAAAATAGGAATGGCCACTAAGCCATTATTCAGCCATGGATAGAACGTAATATATCCATTAAAATGATGGTTAATGCACATATGAAATCATAGAAACATCACTTAGGAGATGATGCTTAAATATTTTAGAGTGGCCACAATACTCCGTAGACTCCTATGCAACATACTCTTTGAAAGAACTACCTGGCTTCCTTCAGAAAAGCATGTCTCCAAATGATCTTCATAGTATCTTTACTGGAGACAATCCAAAAATGCTAGGTGCCATGTCCAGGCACGGCTTCTAGGGCCTTCAACCTGACTGGGCAGTAAGGGAATGAAGAAAAGACAGATCGGTACACAAACAGACAAGCTGGGATCAGGTGGTCTGGGATCTTGTCTGGAGAAGCCACAGCATTCCAGAAGCTCAGGGTATTTATATAGAGCTGAGAAGGGTGACGAGGTCATTACAGATGGATAGACAAGGAGGAAGGGTTACTGCACAGAGATAGACAAGGAGGCAGGGTCGTGGTGAACAGCTGGATCAAGGCACAGGTTTAACAAATCGCAATAGGGGCAGGCTCTGTAGGGGAACAGTCTTCACACCATAAATGTCCAGGGAGAGAAAGCTACAGCGGACAGTCTCCGCAAACACACCACCATCCCATTGCCCTCTGAGCCTCACTCCGGGGGGAGCAGGCTTCGCTCTTTTCTCTGAGGCTCCCGGGTCCTTGACACAGCCATGCCCATGTTGACAGCACACATTCATTCGGGACGTCACTCACTCGGGAATTTCTGTACCTACAACCAGGGAGGCAGGGATCAATGGTGGCGTAGACATCAAGCGGAATGCAATATTGCAATGACAACTGAACCAGAGATAGACAAGGTTAGGATGAGCCTTATAAAGACAAAAACCAAACCTCACAAAGCAAGGGATGAAAGCAAAGACAGTGTTGGCACCTTCACATAAAGCAGAGAGCGTGGGCCTTATGTCCGGTTGAGGAGTATATATATGTAATAGTGATTTAAAGGTAAATATGAAGAAGGAAGTGGTTACTGAGCTAACATTCTCCTTATCATAACACTATACTTGACAAGGAAGCAACTTAAGGGAGTGGGGTTTATTAGATCTCATGGTTTGAGGGGCTACAGTCCATCATGATGAGGCAGAAACAGGAGCAACTAGCTGGTCACTCTGTAAACTGCAGTCAAGAAGCAAAGAGAGAGTATACTGGCCCTCAACTCGTTTTCTTCCTTTGAACTCGGTCTGTTGGATGTAGCGATCCCTATTCTGGGAGGGTCTTCTCTCTTCATATAGACCTCTTTGAAAGCACCTTTAAAAATCTGCCCAGAGTGTGTCTCCAGGGTGGTTCCAAATGTACTATAATGTTAACCATCACGATCACCCATCACAGGGCGGAGGTCACTAAGAGGGACAGGCAAGAGCTTCCAGCTGGATCTAACTTCTTGTCAATACACTCACATCACTTTTAAACTATTTGTTATCCTGTGCATAGAGCATGCTGTGGGAAGGTTGAAGCACAAATTCTAATTGGTCTTAATAAATAGAACCCAGGGTCAAATATTAGGAGATGAAAGCTTTAAGGATTAAAGAAGCAGTGCAGCCAACCACTAGAAAGACCTTTTACCTCTACCAGTGCTCAGACCGAAGGGACGATCCTGTCCTTAGACTGTCTCCTCAGACTGCATCTTCAGACTGCACTGAGCTCCTGTCTCCGCCCACCTTAGATTCCTCTCTCCGTCCAGCCATATCACTCCTGTCTCTACCTCCCCAGTGCTGGAGTTAAAGGCAAGGGATCCCAAGTACTGGGATCACCTTTGTTTGAGCTCTTTGTTTTAGACACAGTCAGTCTCTTGCAGCCCAGGGTGACCTTGAACTCACAGAGCTTCCTCCGCCTCCACCACCTCCCTCTCCCGAGCCCTGGGATTAAAGGTGTGAGCCACCACTCGCTGGCCTTTAGCTCTGCACTCAGATCTTCAGGCAAGCTTTATTTGTTAAAACACAAACAAAAGATCACTCTGGAAGAGCCTAAGTTTGAGGCTAGTTTAGGCTACATAGTAGGCTCCAGGCCTGCCTGAGCTATATAGCTAGACCTAGTCTCAAAAAACAAAAAGAAAACAAATCAAAATCAACCCCTCCACACACAAAAGAAATAAGGAAACCTTGTGCATATGAGTTTTGTGTGCCCTTCTGCATTTACAGTGGACTTCACAAAAGGCAAGGGAGAAATACACACACAGACAATGGCCAGCATATCTATGCTTAGGTGAAAGGCCCATGGGTGATTCCCATCTCCCAAGCTGTTTCCACTTCTCAAGTCCATTGAGTCAGTAGGCTATTGTTCTTCCAATCTTAGGTAATCAGAAAAAGTTATTTTCCTCATAGCATTCTTCCCGCTCTGCTAAAAAGTAAAAAAGTAGTCTATATTGATCGGTTTTGCTAAACTATCACTACAAAACTATGAACAAAAAGGAACATTAGGTTAGCCAGTGAAATGCTTGCTCCCATGAAAATATATCAGAGATAGACTCACCAAACAAACATGTTCCCATTTCATTCAAAACACCCATGACAAACAGGAACTTGGCCGTGTCCTGTTTGTCTCTTCCCCTTGATTCTAGATCTGAATCCCTAGTAGATACAAGTTTGTTTGTCCCCGTATCAATAGTGTCAGCATAAAAATACACAGCTTTTACCTCGGATTAAAACCTTGACTATCACAATCCTTTGATAGCAATTTTTTTCTACTTTGGGATATAAAGAGTATACCTGGGGAAAAGCTATTTAGTCACATCAATTTTTAACTTGCTGACTTGTTTAAAATTTATGTGTAATTTTGCTGCATGCCTTATCAGCCTCTCGAGATCTTATTCTTATCTCAAATGTGTTTTAAAATCATAAGACAGGACCTTCAATTTCTGTTGTGACGCTCAAGGTTATTTGGGGTCAAGTTTACTTTACACTGAAGCACAAAAATAAACCCCCCCCAACATAAACCCTTCTGCTTGTCTTTTCCCCATTTTCAGAGGCCCAGGGGAGTTTGTATAGCATTTTATAGACTACTATATTAAAAATAGAAGCAACAAGAGTCAGAGAAATGGCTCAGCGGGTAAGAGTACTGACTGCTCTTCCAGAGGACCTGGGTTCAATTCCCAGCACCCACATAGCAGCTCACAACAGTCTGTAACTCCAAGATCTAACACCCCCACACAGACATATGTGCAGGCAAAACACCAATGCACATAAAATAAGAATACATAGATTTTAAAAATATGTAAGAGATAATAGACGATGAAGTCTTATAAACTTTGAAGTTGTCCATTGGCTCCATCAAGACATTGGTGCAAATGATGTAATTCGTCACCATGTTCCATTTTTTATGGGGCAGATCAGCAAGTGGCATCCTCCAAAGACAGAATGAGATGGATGGGAATGGATGATGACGGCGCTCGGTTCCCAAAGATCAGTTTCTCCTTCCTGTTGCTCCCGGCTTGCAAGCCCTTGCCTCAACACCACAAATACCTTATTTTCATAGGGAAATAATATTGACTCCTGGGGCCACAAGAAAACTATATTTTCGGGGCTGGAGAGAT
>NC_022028.1:41588423-41619338 GCF_000317375.1 Microtus ochrogaster | reverse complement strand
TTTCCCCTAGCAAAATAAGTAAGCCAACAAAAAACGTGATAGCGTTTCTGGTTCACACTTCTCTTTCAGTCATCCCTTTCCCCGTCCTCAGGTGTGGACTTCTTTTTTCTTTCTTTTTTTTTCTTTTGGTCAAGACAAAGAACAGTACATGTTTTGTGAGTCTCTTTTACTAAAAACACTTTTCCTTGAATTCAGTGAAGAGTCTTAAACACGTGAGTCACGCTTCAAAAATATTTCCTTTTTGCGAGAGCTTTCTAACCCTGTATCTTCATCTCCATCCAACAGCTAAGATAATATTCACCAAAGTTTCCTTGGCCTGCTCCTGAACATTCGCTAGACTCAAGAGAATGACTATAGGCCATGGAGGCTAAGAGAAAGGCCGAGATTAAGACTGACGAGATTTGAGCTTCAGGTCTACCTTTTGCCGTAGGACCTCAGCCAGTTACACCGAACCCTGGCATCAGCAAGCACTTCTGTAACCTGAGGTGGCAAGAGCATCTTCCTTTTAGGGTGATGAAAGACCTCAGTGACTATTTGTGTCTAGAAAATAAATACATAAGGCTCAATAGCAGTAATTATTAGTCATAGCCTAGCATGTTGCCCTTCAGCAAAACACTCATAGGTTCCCTCAGGACCTTCACGTGAACTGTTCAGGTCCTTGTCCACCCTGAGAGTCTGCATTGCTATAGGAGGAAGGCCCACTTGTTTGCCCCGGCACATTGTTTCTTCGGGGCTCCATCCTGAACTCAGGCAGAATTGATCTTGCCATGCCTGTCACCTACATGGCCCCACAGCAACAGGTCCAGGTTCCTAGAAGGTGGGGGCACTGTGCTGATCCTGGGTAACAGGCCAGACAGTCTGTGACACTCTCTGGTTTTCGACCAGCGCTGACATCATACATGCGTTCAAAACAGACACCTTTTTGGAAGACTTACTGGCCTTGTTCAGATGAAAATCACGGTGGGAAAAACATAGACTACTTTTCTCAGGAAACTGTTTAAACAAGAACAACCCCAAGGTTGAATGTGCTCAACTTGTCTCAATTTGGAAAGGGCTCTGCACTCCAGTGAAGGTTGTGTTCACTAAGATTGTCTGTCTTTTTGAACTTGAGCAATCCTATGAAAATCTGTTTAGATGTTTTTGTTCTAATTTATTATTTTTTTTTATGTTGGCTTGTAACTGGAGAACTCAGTCAAGCCGCTGGCAGGCCACAAACATTTGACCCAGGATGCCGTGACCTGCAGTCATTTAAATGACAGCATAAAGATCTGCAGCTACTAAGGGTCCCAAACTCCAGTGATGTGGGAATTCACTGGGAACGTATGCACGTTCAATAGTGAACAGAATTTGTAAGCTCTATAAAATTTGAACTGTCAGCTCAAGTTGTATTTTCTGGGCTGACTAAGGCCCCATTCAAGGATGCCCGAAGCTGAATCGCATCAGAGAGGCCCTTGATGCAGAGCAAAGATGGCCTTCGTCAGGGTGAACCTTGGATAAGAGAAAAACCTGCCTGAAAACAGGAGAAGAACCTACGGCATTACAGTGATTGCAGCCCTGATTGCCGCAGCCTGCTTACTGATTACGACTTAATTTCAAGGTGATTTTCTCCTTTCTAGCTAAGAAAAAATAATGAAATAATTGGTAGTGAAAGTATTAAAGAGACGCAGGCACCAGAACACGCTCTCAGTTTTCATCATCCTTTCATTTTGCTACATGAGCTCTTGAGAGGGACGGACAGACTTGGCCAGGGCCACTGGTCATTGTTTTCCGAGCTGGTGCCACAACTGCCTAGCAACCTTCTGACATTTTAAAGTCGTTGGTCTCTGCTTCACCCGAGTTTATTATTTGTAAAGAATCTGCCTTTGTCATCCCCCCGCCCACCCCCACCCCCATTTTTGGTTCAGGCCAACATAGAACCAGAAAGTTCCCTGTAATGTAAAACACGAGGGAACACAGGAACTATCTGGCGGGTCAGGGTCACACAACAAATTTGACAAAGTAAAGTTGAACTGAGAACAAAGGCGTGTTTGGCCACATTTGGGCAGTGAACAAGGAGAAGGGAAGAGAAGGATCTGGAGCTGGATGGAACGGGTTTAGATCATGGCTGGCTCTCTAGGCCTTTGGAAGAGGGATGTTACTTTATCTGGGAGAAAGAACAGAGAGAAAAATCACGCCCGCCTGGCAGGCATCTGATTTACTTCATGGCCAGCATTAACTGACCCTCTACACTTTGAGGTCAGGCTCAGGAAACACCAGCGGTTAGAAATTAACACGAGTCCTCTCTTAGTTGGAGACACCAAAAGCCCAGAGAGATCAATAATCTCTCCAAGGTCATCTGCTGAACAAGCTGTGACTTGAGAATGGCAAAGAAATCTGCTTGGCACCAAGGCAGTAGGCTTCGGCACTGCAGTTTCTCAGGGCTGATAAGAACAAAAGCCGAGAGCCCGGCAAGCCGCCTGGTGCTCAGGAACCACTGAGATGAATCATCAGAATCAGAAAACCGGCCCCTCTCAGCACCCGACCAGAAGAGCGAGGGAGTGGCTCATGCAAAAAGCCCTAGGAGGGTGAAGCCAATGGAGCCCTGCTTTGGCTGGCAGCACTTGGGAAAGGCCACTTGACTGTCTGGTGCCTGCCAGGGGGCAGAGGGGTTCCCGGACCTGGCTCTGCCCATGTTTTTTTTCTTCCAAGCCATCTGCGTCCCTTTTCTTTCTCCCATGCTACTCACATCTCTCCTTTCATGTCGCCACCATGCCCCACACATGCCCCAGACGCTTGAAAGTCAGCATCCTGGCCCTAAAACAAACCCCTTCTGTACGCATGAGAAAAAGCGTCCTCTTCCTCATCTGCTACTGGGGCTCCTGAAGGTTTGGAGTTCCTAGTTGCCACACTAAGTAAGTTATACATTGACCCTTAAATTATGTCAGTTTTTTGTTTTTGTTTGTTTGTTTTCATTTATGTATACAGTATTCTGTCTGCATGTATGCCTGCAGGCCAGAAGGGGGCACCAGATTTCATTACAAATGGTTGTGGTTAGTGGGGATTGAACTCGGGACCTCTGGAAGAGCAGCCAGTGTGCTCTTAACCTCTGAACCATCTCTCCAGCTCACGCTGGTGTTGTTGAGTGGTATTAGAAACAGCCTGCAATCCAAATGATCAGGACGTTATCGTCCGCTAAGCTCCCACCCTGTCCATGACTCACAGAATGCACTCTTAAACAAGGTCTAATGAAACGTCCAGGCTTTGGCTGAGTACTCTTGGTACCAGGCTTGGAAAGAGAACCCCAACAGGCAACAGCTCCCGACATCCAGCCGCCAGGTGGGCTGAGTAAAAAGGTATGGGGATTCGGGTGGACTGGATGGTAGTGGTGGTCATGGGGGTGGGGTGAGGTGGGGGCGGTGGGGGCGTTACATGCAGAACTTAACTGCCCAAACGAGTGTCATTGCTGGATTGGGAATGAGGGCTAGAGAGGGGAGGATCCTTGAGTTCTCCAAAGCATTTGGTAAAAGCTTTCGGTTGCTTGCATGGCTTGCCTCACACGGTTCTAACAGTTCGCTGCTGCTGGTGTAAAATTCTCTTCAGTGTATGCACAATTTCTGAGAGCTTTCGGATGTTCTCTGGGGGGAGGTTTAGTTAAGAATGCAGAAGGCTGGAGAACAGCATCTCGTGTTTAAATGAGACTATGGTTTCCTTCAGGACTGGCAATGATGTTGACCCTTAATTATTCTGGTGACCACAGGGATGGTGAGGTGTATCTTTGTGTGCTGGTATGTGCGGGGTATGTGCATTGTTTGTGCACATGTATCCATGTGCATGCTATTGTGTGCATGCATGTGGAGGGTATGTGCATGCTTGTGTGTGCATGTATGAGAGGGTATTTACATTGTTTGTGCACATGTGTCCATGTGCAGGTATGTGTGTAGGCCAGATGTTAACATCAACTGTCTTTCTTCATAACTTTTTTTTAAAATAAAATAAAATAAAATCTCTCACTGAGCCCAGAACTCACTGATTGGCTTAGGCAAGCTGGCCTGGGAATTCCGAGGACCTGCTTGTCTCCATGGCCTGTCTCATCACTAGGGTTATAGGGATGTACCACCACCAACCACAGTCTGTTTCATTTTAAATTGTCTGTATATAGGTGTTTGCTTGCATGTGTGTCTATGCCCCAAGTGAATGCCTGGTTCATGGACCAAGTCCATGGAGGCCGAAAGAAGGCACTGGATTCTTGGAACTGAAGTTACAGATGGTTGTAAGCCACCATGTGGGTGCCAGGAACTGAACCTGGGTCTTCTGGAAGAGCAGCAAGTGGTTTCAACCACTGAGTCATCTCCTGCCTCCATACTCAACTTTATACAGATGCTGGAGAGCTCAACTCGGGGCCCTCAGCTTGTGTGCCAAGCACTTGGCCACCATCTCCCATTCCCAGCAAGGTTTATCATTAAGTATTTTTTTCTAAGCTCATCAAGCTATTATGAAGATTATGATCAGGTTGTGGGTTCCTCAAAGTTCTGAATCATGAAGAAGCCCACTTTCTTACTGGAGTTCCTCATAAAATAACCATTTTTTCTCTTACCACAGGAATGGCTTATGGGCTGTTCTGGGCCAGTCCTGTGCCTTTACACAGCAGAAATGCATTACAGTACAACACTTTGCCCAGTGTAAACTTACAGAGGAAAACACAAATCCCATCCTGCTTCTGGAGTCCCAACCACCTTCCTCTCTACCCCGTGTAAACAAAGAGATTCCCAGAAGCGCGCAGCAGAGGCAAATGGGCAGGAGACTCCGGGGTGGAGCTGCCCCACTATCTCTGATCCCAGCTGTAGGGCCTTTAGTCTTGAGTTGTAAGCAAGATAGGATCTTCCCATTCACTCTCAACACTGGTACAGCACACAGCGTTCTGAAAACAAAGACATCCAATGCGGGGCAGGTCAACGTGAGCTTGTTCTTCAGACTAATGTTTCCTATCAAGTATGGTGTTTGTAGGCTCTGAAATTCAATTGGAAATGGTGGATAGTTCTGAAGAGAAAATACATCGGATGAGGGACTTTATGGATAACATTAAAATAGTTTTTCCTATTCATGGTTATTTATAGACATTAGCAAACACCCAAAACCCTGCAAGATAAGCAACAATTTTCAGTTCCTAAATAGGGAGGCTGAATCCCTGTATAGTTTTGCAACTGCTCTTACCTGGCTCATATCTGTGTCTTTCCGATTCATCACAATAATGCTGGTAAGATTTTATCTAGAAGCGCACACATGCTCCGTAATATTGCTCCCACAACCTACGCAGAGAGCTATGCTAGTACATGGCCTCGAAGGAGGACTGGAGTATCAGGTGTCAGCTCTGTTCATGAGGGCTGGGCAAGGCATCTGGCTCTCTGAATTCCATTATCCTCCCTTGCCAGACAGCAAACACAATGACCTACTTTGCCAGCCTCTGAGAAGTAACCATTACAAAGGGTGCAGCAAAGACGAAGCCCTTTGGTTATGACACTAGTAAGCAATGGGTCTGTGCAACCTGGCTGCTCTTTCTGACCCAAACCCAGAACATGGGAAAACAGCTGGGCCTCATGCCTCCTCCAGCTCCCCCACATAGATTCCTGTAAGTGAAAACTCCCTTGGAAACCCCTGGGATTCTATCTGGAGAGAAAACACAGGAAAATGTGTCAAGCTGCAGCTCTACGGCTTGGCCGAGCAATTTATATCCAGTATTATTAATCACCCACTCCTACTGCCGTTAGTCAAACCTGAAACAAAAGGGGCAGGATTCTAATTCGTTAATCTCGCCTCTCACCAGGCTCATGGAACTGGAGCAATGTTGAAATACAGGCAGTGGAAATAGGTTTTGTGAGTCTCAGCAAGTTTCACCCGCCATTGTTTCCTAGGAGGAGCAGGCAAGAGTCACACTAAGCTCTCCTCTGTCAACGCTGCTTAAAAAGACAAACACAACACTTACTGTTCGGGGTTCAACAGGCCAAGTCCAAAGTCAAGGGAATGGTGGCTCTTCCTTTTCAAGCACACCATTCGTTCTCGGTGGAGGCAGAGCTCACCGGGCTGTTATTAATAACTGGCTTAGAGTGTTAGGCAGACACATGAGCCTGTCTGTCATGGGAGGAGAGTGGAAGGCAACTGACAGGCACAGGTGGGATGAACTGTAACAAAAATATTACACAGTAGTGTAATATCCCCCACTAAGCAGGGATGGCTTCCTCTTCCATCCATAGGTCCCATGTCAGCTGTTCCAAAATATTAACAAGCAATCGAAAGCTCCTCGCTGAAAGCGCAAGGCTTAGCTAATGCTGAATGACCTTTGCTCTTCCACACTCCCTTTCTATGGGGACCTGGGCTTTTATTGCCTTAGTTTTTACATATGAGTATGCATTGCGTCTCTGTATGTGTGTAATGTCACATGTACGCGGGTGCCTAAGAAGGCTAGATTGGTTGGAGCTCTAATACCACATGTGGATTCGGGGAAACTCTATTTTTAATTCCTGCATGGTCAAAAGATATCAAGCAGATTTTAAAATGTCTAGTATTGATCTTGATCTTGCGTTCATATCTCTGTGTGCGGTTGTGGGTAAGGTACAGGTTTCATTCCTTAGACAAGTGCTTCTCAATCTGTGGGTCATGATCCCTTTGGGGTCACATATCATGCATAGCATATATTTACAGTGGTTTATAACACTAGCAAAATTACACTTATGAAGTATCAATAAAAATAATTTTATGGTTGGGGGGCTCACCACAAAGTGAGAAACCGTATCAAAGGGTCACAGCATTAGGAAGGTTGAGAACCACACTGCCTTAGACGCCGTCCACTATTTTGAGACTGTGTCTCTCACTGACCTAGAACCTGGGCTAGCTATGGAGCCTCAGTGACCCACCTGTCTCTGACTCCCTAGTGCTGGGAATGCATGTACTGTCACTACACCTGACTTTTTAATATGTCTCATGGACATCGACCCTCAGGTCCTCAATGCTTGCTTAGCAAGTACTCTCCTGACTCAGCCATCTCCTCAACTCTGATATGGATTGCTTGAAGTTTGTTTCCTCTCCAAAACAATTTTAAAATCGTATTATAGCTGTTTAGGGATACGTAGATGTTGGGGTGACACCATATCCCCAAAACAACCTGCAGAACTGATGTGGTCAGACAGAAAGAGTAGAATGTGGCTTCTGGGACGCTCTTCTTTTGAAATTCTCTATTTCAAGAATTTCCAGATGGTCCCCCCAAGCCCCTCCCTCATACTGAACATCAAATTATCCAGATCATTGGGGGAGCAGCTTAGACCAAGTTCCACCGAAGACAGTTGTTGTCTTGAGTGTTAAAGGAGAAGTGGCATTTACCTAAGAGTGACTGCAGTATGTAACTGTACTGTGGCCATCTTTGTGGCAGGGCTCACTGGCTGTCTCATTCTTAACCCTAGCTCGAACCCCATGATGGTGAATCTTCCACAGTTAGTTTGGCTGCATTTGGAGTCACCTAGGAGACACACTTCTGGCATGTCTGTAAGAGAGTCTCCACAGAGATTTACCTGAGGAGGGAAGAAACTTCTTTAAGAGGGGAACACCATGCCATGGACACGATGTACCAGACTGGGAACAAAGAAAAAATAAAAGCAAGCTGAACACTAGCAGTCAGGTCTCTGTGTCATCATTGTGAACCCATTGTGACCAGTTATCTCATGACCTTTCTGCCATGACTTCCTAACCATGAAGGACTAGATTCTTTAGCCTAGAGAAACAATAAAACCTTTCCTTAAATTCATTTTGTCAACTGTGTGGGGTTTTTTGTTGTTTTTTTGTGTTTGTGTTTTTTTGCTTTTGTCCCAAAACAAACTGACTAACTAGATACTGGTGAGACAGGAGTGATTGCTGATTGGGTAAATATGCGGGGGCTTCCAAATTTCAACTACCCACACTGTGATTTAATGTGGGAAGCCCTGTTGTATGTTGTGGATATGTGTTGCTTTCATTGGTTGACGAATAATGCTGCTTTGACATATGGCAGGGCAGAATATAGCTAGGTGGGAAAGCCAAACTGAATACAGGGAGAAAGAAGGTGGAGTCTGGGAGTGTCAACAGCCATTGGAGAAGCCAGATGTGAGTTAACAAGTCATGAGCCTCATGGTAAAATATAGAATAATAGAAATGGGTTAATTTAAGGTGTAAGAGCTAGTTAATAATGAGCCTGAGCTCATAGGTCAAACCGTTTGCAATTAATATTAAGGCTCAGAGTGGTTATTTGGGAACTGGCTGGCAGGCGAGAATCCTCCGGTTACAATGATTGGCTTAGCATTTATGAGTACCTACTGGCTGTATGTGTATATGGCTGTGTTAATGGGAGAGGGGGGTAAACAGTCAGGTGATTCTGTTGCCAGCACACATACCAACACGCCATTTACCAAACCTAACTGTGATAGGTAAGTCAGTCCACGTAGCCTCTAGAAAACCCAGCAAACTTATACAGTTTGCTTCTAGCATCTGTTATTGTTGCCAGGGACAACTCTCTCACTTTTTATTTCTTAAATTTCCCAAAAAGGAGATGTTTCATTTGCATTGGTGTTTGTCTCCATGTGCAGCTCTATAAGGGAATTGGATCCCCTGAACTGGAAGTACAAAGAGTTGTGAGCTGCCACGCGGGGGCTTTAATTGAATCTTAGGTCCTCTGGAAGAGCAGTCAGTGCTCTTAACTGCTAAACCATTTCCCCGGCCCATGAACGCTGTTGTCATGGTTTCCCCGATATCATTTAAAGAAGTTAATTATGTAGTAATATGCTTGATGAGTGATGAATGAGTCAGGAAACCTTCTAAGAAAACCAAGCAAATCCTAGGTGAAATCTGAGAACCAACCTACTCCTTCCTCATGGACCTAGCTTCCTCGTCTAGGGGACCTCAGAGTTGCAGAAAGGAAGCTCTGGCGGGTGTCCCTTGACAGTTATGTTGGATCTGGAGGCTTTGCTCTGCTCATGTTCCTCCTTAGAATTCTCAGGACCTTGGGAAGGAGCCTCCACTGGAGGAAGAGAGACTGGCCTACTGCAGATAGATGATTAGCCAAATGCAGTAAATGAACACCTTTCATGGCAATATTTACCAGGAAACTAATGCGCTGCCCTTAATCAACCTGACACACACACACACACACACACACACACACACACACACACACACACACACACATATATATCCCAGAAGAGATCATCTTTGGGATAATAAGTACATAGAGGAACTAAAGAAGAATGTCAATGGAAGGCTGTTGCCTTCTGTCCTGTTTGGCTCAATCTGGGCCCCATTATGTCTGTGCCCATTGTAGGGGATCTTCTGTGGCTGATGCAGCTGCGGGCCTCGGAGATGGAGAGTTTCTGTCAGTTCTTAGACATGAATGACAGTCCTCCCACCTATACAGTGGGGACTTGGTAACTTAATCTTTATTTATTTATTTATTTGTTTGTTTGTTTATTTATTTATTTTTGAGACAGGGTTTCTCCATAGCTTTTGGTTCCTGTCCTGGAACTAGCTCTTGTAGACCAGGCTGTCCTCGAACTCACAGAGATCTGCCTGCCTCTGCCTCCCAAGTGCTGGGATTAAAGGCATGAGCCACCACCGCCCGGCTTGGCAACTAAATCTTAACAAGTCAAAGCATCCCACAGAAGACGCTACAAAATGAATTTAGTGTGCTTTCTTCATTTCTGCCCTTTTCCTCTTGTGTGATGGAGTCTTACCAAGCAGCCTATGCTGACCTCAAACTCTCCAGCCTCCTGCCTCAGCCTTCCAAGGGCTGGGATTACAGGTGTCTATCACCATGCACAGCCTAGAACTAAGGGAATTCTTTGTGTGGTCTCAGAGGGTGGCGGTTAGGGTTGCAATGTAGCTGTGCCAACCTTGAATTCATGACCTTTCTGCCTTGGTGAATTAATTATTCTTCTAGCTGCTGCTGCTTTACCAATAACATCTTTCAAAAGCAACTTAAGAATGGAAGGGGCTTTCTGAGCTCTTAATCTAAAGGTGGGTATAGCCCATTATGGAGGGTATGTCATGACCACGGGCATTGTGTGGCGGCTGGTCATACTGTGTCCACAGTCAGGAAGCAGAGACGGATGTCCGCTAGCACCCCACTTCCTCCTTTTTCAGAACCTCAGGCCATAGCACCCTACCACCTATACTCAAGATACGTCCTTCTGAAGCTAAATGTCTCTGGGAACACCCTCATAGACACACCCAGAAGTGCATTTCCACGGCAATTCTAAATCCAACCGAGTTCCGTGACAGTTCCTAAGCTTTGGCATGACCAGTGGGCACCGTTGCACCCAGGAAGAAAGACAGAAACACTCTAAAAGGTGATTATCACTTTCATTTGCAATATTCCTATGTTGGTGCCAGGAAAATCAGGTCACTGCAGAAGAAGGCATGATTTTATGTTTATGTGCAAGTTCATAAAATGAAAACAGATCGGAGAAGCTCCACTGGCTGCTAGCTTGGGTCTGGAAAGTCACCGAACACAGGTGCATATAATTGCTCTCAGCTTCAGCTGCAGACAAGCGTCACTCAGGGTAACACCCTCATACAACCTGATGACAAAGACAAGGCTACAGATCCGGAGTGGCCACATCACTCATCCAAAGACACAGGTATACAAGGTTGCATGCTCTGGTAGCAGACATTCTGGTTCCAAGACCATGCTCTGAAAATGAACAGGGATGGCCGTGGCAAAAGCGTGCCATCTTGGTGGTAAAACGGGAGGGAGGGAGGGAGAGGGAAATAGGCAGGGGAGGATGGAGACAGAGGAGTCATGCCTACAGCCAAATGCACGGGGTGTTCTGGTGTTTCTGGAACCAGAACCATGGATGCCAGACCCTGTTGAAATGGAAGTCTCACCAAAGTTGGTATTCAGCACAGATGAGCATAAGCCATGCTTCATGGGTAGAACTCCCCTTCAGACACATAGCCAGACCAATCTAAGCCTGACAAGAAATCCACTGGTCCCCCACAAATAAACAAAATGTTAACTCAGGACATAGGCTCTTAAAACATTCAAGGTCAAACCTGGGTCCCTTCCAGTCTCAGTGTGTGTGTGTGTGTGTGTGTGTGTGTGTGTGTGTATAGGAGGGCGGGGCTGTATAAAGTGGCCAGTAGCATGAGTAGCCTTTTCCTCTCTCTGAGTGGCAGTGAAATTTATACATCAACCAAGGTCCTTATTGCCTATTTAAAAGCAACCGTTCTCCCCAAAGCACACAGAGACTATCATAAAAATAACATTTACTGTGTAATTGTTTTATGAGCACATCCGCGCCTTCCTGCCTGGGCTGTTCAACTTGCCTTCAGTAAAACAGGGCTGATCGAGGTCTTAAAGGCAAGGGAAACCAAGTTTTCTTCAGATTATGTGGCAGAATGCGATTTAAGAACTCAGCTGGAAACCTGGGTACTGGTCGAGTCCAAAGAAACCTTTGCTCTGATTTAGACTTCAGCCAGCCCCACAGCCCAACATGTTCTGCCCTGTGGACAGTGAGGACAGCGGACTGCGGATTTCTGTGCCTCAGGGTTCTTCACTTTTAGTTTGATAAGCCATTGCGTTTAAGAACCAAGATGATCTGGGCGGTGGTGGCACATGCCTTTAGTCTGAGCACTTGGTGGTGGTGGTGGGAGGGGGGTACAGGCAAGGGGATCTCTGTAGAGTTGGAGGCCAGCCTAATCTATAAAATGAGTTCCAGGAGAGCAAGGGCTACGCCAGTGAAATCTTGCCTTAAAAGTCCAAAAATCAAGCAAACAAACAAAACAAAAAATAAACAAACAAACAAAAACCAAACCAAGATGAAGGAACCAGGGCTCAGAATGTCAAAGATGTGCTGCATGGGCTGGGGAGGTGGCCCATTGCGAGAAGTGCTTGAGGCGCGAGCTAAGAACCTGAGCTTGAATTCCTAAAATGAACCATCAGACATAGTAGTATATCTGTCCGTGACTTTAAGACTCCCCTGAAAAGATGGGAGACAGGAAAGGGATCTGCAGCTTCTCACACGACAGCTAACCTGGGTACACAGTGGGAAAGAAAAAACCAGTAAGAGACCTTAACAAGTCTTAAGATGGAAGGTTTGGAACAATAGCAAGGTTGTTTCCTGACCTCCACATACACGGGGAGAGGGTTGATTTAAAGGAACGTGCTGTTTACACAATGTGGCCAGTTAGCAAACATTTTCATAGTGTTATTCTGAATAATATGACCTGGGGATAGTGACAAGGTGGCAGAAGATGTTACAAGTGTCCTATGTGGCCAGCAGAGCATTAAGTGTACCCTGGTACATTTGGGTCTGGAAAAATCGCTGAGCACAGGTGTATATCACCATTCTCAGCTCCAGCCACAGACAAGCATCACCCAGGGTGACCAGGCATCCCACCTCGACTGTTTCTGCCCATTAAGTGGCTAAGATCGTGTTTCTGGAACCAGATTCTTTGGCCTTGCCAACTGATCCCAGGCAAGTCATATGAAGTCTGTGAAACCCAAGACAGAGGGAGGGGTGAGGAGCAGCCACCTCCATCTAGAACATCCAACACCGGACTGCTAAGAGGAAAAGATCGCCCACCTGAGTTCCTCCCACTGTTAACTAATGTTCCTGCTTGTACGGCTTCCGGGCTCCTGTCCAGGCTGAATCACAGGGTGGTGGCAAGGGAGGTGGAAAACTGAGTGTGAAAACTACACTCGAACAAAGACAGAGAGTGACAGGTTAGCTCTTGGTGCACGAGACGGAGACGCTTTCCACATGACAGCTGTCTCAGGGTCCTGAGATTCCCAAGAGAGTCTCACTCGGCTGCATGCCTTCTTCCACATCCATTTCATGCTTGCTCCAAGCCTTTAACTGTGCTTGGGCTGCGAGTTTCCCACATAAATCACTGCTGCTCCCCCACCCCTTCTCTGGCCCTGCCCTGGGAGGGAATCGCCAAGCACCAAAGGTCATGGCATGCCCAGACTTCATAAGACCATGGTGTTCACATTGTTGCCGACAAAGTTCATGCTTGACAACAGGACAGGGAAAGTCGCAAACTGACCAAGCACGCTCCCCAATGCAAAAATTATGGTGAAAGAAGTTTCAGATTTTCTGTTGGACTTCAGTCACAGACACTGTGGTCACATGTGGCCTGTGGGCTAAAGGATGGACATGCATGCTGGAGAGCAAAGCCTCTATTGACCTCAAGCCCAATGTGCTGGGGCAAAGCTCATGAGAGCCAACTATTACATCTAGGAACAATCACCTGGTTGTAGACCATAGACACTTAAAAATTAAATTACACAGAATTTGGGTAAAAAAAAAAACAGATATGAGAAAAAGATAATCCTTAACACACTTTTTTTTTTTTAAATTCGTTCTGCTTTTGTTATTTTCATCGAGACATTGTCTCATCTATTCCAGGTTGGCCTCACTTACGCTACATAGCTGAAGATAACCTGAACTCCCGACCCTCTGCCTCCCACTTCCAAGTGCTAGCATTGCAGAGGTGCACCACCACTTCCGGTTTATGTGGCCTGGGGAAGAGAACCCAGGACTGTGTGCTGTTCTACCCCTAAGCTACACGCCAGCTTCTGTCTTGCTTCTCTCATCCTCACAAGACTATTTATAGTTAACACAGTTACACGGTAAACAAAGCTACAGCTTGAAGTCACTTGTGATTGGAACATTTACACTAAAGAAATTAGCAAGCAATATGAATCAGGGCTACTTTCAGAGAGGTAGGGCTTTTGGCTCGTTGTTTATGAGACATGGTCTCACAGTATAGCCCTGCCCTGGCTGGTCTGGGGCTCTGACATCCTTCCGCCACTGACTCTCTAGTGCTGGGATTAAAAGTGTGCCCCAGAACACTCAGGAGAGCAGGGACTTTTAAAATATGTCATTCTTTGGATCTCTTTATAATGCCAGACCTGCCTCAGCTCAGCCTGCTAACCCCACCCTGAGACACATCTTGCAGTAGGACAGTGGTAGCGCACACCTTTAATTCCAGCACTCAGGAGGCAGAGGCAGGTGGATGTATATCTGTGAGTTCAAGGCTAGCCCAGTCTACAAAATGAGTTTCAGGATAGTCAAGGCTACACAGAAAAACCCTGCCTCAACCCCCCCTCAATCCGTATTATAAGAAACACATTAGATCGTGATTCTCAATCTTCCTAAAGCTGAGACCCTTAACTACAGTTCATGCAACAATCCCCAGCCACCCAACCATAAAATTTTTGTTGCTACTTCATAACTGCAATTTTGCTACTATTATGAATTGTAATGCAAATATTAGTTTCCCAACAGTCTTAAGTGATCCAAAGGGGTCACAACCCACAGGCTGAGAACCACTGCATTAGAGGTTACTATAGTCATGAGAACAGGCTACTTTATAGCCTGAGGTCCACAAGGAAGTCTCATTTACCAAATAAGACATTTGGTATTTGTCTTATGATTATTTGGATATGAGTCCAGGAACGTCTGGTCTATGCCTTTCTCCAAGGTAGGCTTTAATTTTCGTTCCTCTTTCCCATGAGCACATAAGAACTGGCTGGCTGTACTGTACTTCCGTATTCAACCTATGCCCTTTCCAAGTAGGTCAGGACCTCAAGAGTCTGCAGGTCCATGCTTTAGTAACTACAGTGGCGGCCAGACTGGCTCTGAAGAGGGGGGGGCTCTCTGTTCTCCAGGTGCACGGACCCCTCAGCCCGCAATGACTGGGCAGTAACAGCCTTCCTGCACTTGACTTTTTCAAGAGAATCTGTGATGATGAGATGGTTATTCCCTCCACCTCCCAGGCTCCCTGACTTCACCATGGTGACTTGTGCCATTTGCTGGAATCTCTCACAAAGCACAGGGTGGGCCATTCATTTGCTGCCTCCCAAGACTCTGTAACACAGCACAGAAAACCTGGATGATGTAGAGAGGGAGGGACCTTCTTCCCAGAGTTGCCTTTATTCAATGGGTAAAGGCGGTCCAGCGGTTCCATGACTGGTTGGAACAATGCTGAAGTGTGTTTTAAAGAACAGTTTTGTCACTACCTTTTATTGCTTTTGTATATGTGTGTACTGAAGGGATGTGGAGGTCAGAGGAAAGCTTAACAGGACTGGTTCTCTCCGACCACATGGGGTCTCAGAGTTCAAACTCAGGGTGTCAGGCTTACAGCAGATACATTTATCTACTGGGCAATCTCACTGGCCAAAGAGTAGACTTTTTAATAAATAGAATCCATTTTTAAAAAAAAATGCACTTACTGCTTACTACACACTGGTAGTAACAATGAGTGCTGTTTACATAGGGTTGATGTCACAGGCTTATCCATACCAGGTCTATTACATACATGTCCAACACACAGCATTTCACAACAGCCTGGCTGTCCAGATTACTGTAGGCTTTCAGGCTGATGCATCATTCATTGACATGTCTTACGGTGCATGCCTGTGCATGTGGGCCCCCATGTGACATTTTGGGAGGTAGCTTTCCTTTACACACACACACACACACACACACACACACACACACACACACACACACACACACCCCTCTAGGATTACTGTTTGAACTTGAAATATAGCATATTGGGGCAGCAAGCACTCTATAAAGGTTCAAAACCATGGGCCCTATCAGTGGTTAAGTAAGAGCACTGGTTGTTCTTTCAGAGAACCCGTGTTCAGTTCCTAGCACCCCCATGGCAGCTCACGTCCTCCTCTAACTCTAGTTGCAAGGGATCCAATGCTCTCTTCTGTCTTCTACAGGCACTGAACACACGTAGTACGTGGACATACGTGCAGAAAAATATCCACATTTTTTTTCCACACTAGCCCCATTTATGCCACCCTCCTATGTTTACTTCCTCTGGATGTCTTTAGAGTTTATAATTGGTTTTACTTTGCAAGTCTGCTGGAACCAACACCAAACAATGACCATTTCCAACTCAAAAGGCCAGAAAGGACGAGAGGGAAGTTTATGGTTCAAGAGGTACATTTTAAAAAAATTATCTTTATTTAGGTTTTCTGAGTCAGCACATGTATTAAAGACTGATCAACATAAAGGAAATAAGACATTAACTGGACATCTTACGTCTCTCTAAACTCCGACAGAGAAGGTCAGGATTGCCACCGTTACCTGAACTCCAAGCTAGTCAAGTTGTAGACAGGCTAGCAGAACGACACACAGAGCACACGGGTGTGCAGAGGCAGAGGACATGCTAGCATCTGGCTCTCCTCTCTTCCTTGCTGACATCTTCCCATTTGACAGTCTGCTGTCTTTCCAAATGAAGTCCCAAATAAAAGTCTGTGGAAACAACTCAGGGTGCATCTGACTGGACAGTCTTCCGAAGGAATGCATTCCAACCTGTGGCGCCTGCAACCTTTTTTTTTTTTAATTATTATTATTATTATTATTTTTGCCAGGATGAAGTTCAGATCAAGATGCACAATACAATCTGATGATGGTGAGGACTGAGTCGAACAGCAAAGTTGAGCAGTAACCCAAGTTAAGGCATGAATGCACACACGCACACGTGCACACACACAGCACCCATGCTAGCACGCACAGAGGATCCCACTGATCACTCAAGGAGAGGCAACCTGGGTGTGGCCAGTAATCACAACTGCTGAGCATTCTGGAAAATGCTCCCCCAAATGGTAGGCTAACACATTTTTATCAAAAAAATTAAAAAAAAAAAAAAAAAAACCAAAACTTAAAAAAAAAAAAAACAAAAAAAAAAAAAAAAAAAAAACAAAAAAACCCTAAGACTCTTTTAGTCCTTCCCAATGGCTCCCGAGAAGGAACCTGGGAACAGCGTCAATGGCAGGCTCTTTAATCGTTGGAAATTGAAGCTTTACTATGCATGTCTTTGGTAGTCATCACTACAAGCTCTCAGCATTGGTTATCCTATGAGACAAGTACTAGACAGAAGGTAAAGTTACACAGGAAACTGTCTCCAACACTTTTCAAAAACACCCTTTCTGAAGCACGCATTGCCACGCTTTTTCCTGTCTTCCTGGGTTTATCTTTAAGAGCAGAGCTTTGTACAGGGCAAGATCATGTCTACCCTACCCAACAATGGGGGGGGGGGATACACATTGCTTTCCTACAGCCGAAGGATCAACAAAAATTCACATTATTAATTACATCTGGTCGAATCAGAAGCCAATGACAAAGGCACAGCAGCATGAGGTGTCAAAGCCACATTCTGGTCACACATTCATTCCGCGGTCACCCACCATCTGTCTCCTTTCCAATCAACCAAGACGTATACATAAAATCCTAAATACTTCCACATTGGCCAAAGGTCTAGAAGTCTGTCTAAAAGGCCAGCACGCTTGACAAGAGAAAGCAGGTCAGAGCCCAGAGGCGCTGGGTGCTGGGTGTGTGGACTGGGTTCTGTATGAAGGTGAGGGCATCTGGGAAGAGACCCTCAACCTATTAGCAGCACAGTGGTACCCGAGGGTCTCTGTCAACACGACAGGAGGTGGAGCCACCGAAGGTACTGTTGCTCTCACCTGCTGAGGATGGCTACTGATTTTAATCCAGAGTCAGCCTGTGAGAGAAGGGAACTGAACCCCAAAGCGCCATGTCCAGCCCCAACCAACCTAGGACGGGGTTTCCCGCAGTACGGAGGCTCCTGTCTCTGGGGGCTCAGCAGCTGCTTCTCTTTCCTATCACTGCCGGCTTCCAAAGTAACACCAAGTATCCTAAATTCAGGTGTAGTGTTTGTTCTCTTGGTCTTGCTGCCTGCAGGGAGAAGCAACTGGATTATGCTAAAAAGCGCTGTGAGGGGAACGTTTCGAGGGAAGGAATGGGACTAGAGGAATCTGCGGGACATTGTCCGAGACAAGCCTGAACGCCAAGAACCTAGCTCTGAGAGGCTCTGCTTGCCGCACGGCAGAGCCTTCACTTTTGTGCTTCTAGGAGGTAACTAGGCTGATGGGCTGCAGAGGAACGGACTTGTGTGCTGGAGTATAAGCCGCGAGCCAGCAGTGCGAAATCTACAATCCCAGAAAAGTCTTGTAAACACATACCAAATTTCTCTCGCAAGGAAAATAAAAAAAAAAAAAAACAACCTCAAGACTGTACCGTGAAGGAAGAATGCTTCTGTCCTAGCCTCAGAATTTCCCTGGAATGGTCATGTACCAAGAGGATCAGGGAGTTGCTGGAGAAATGCCCGGGTTTAGTCTGACACTGAAAACCTACCGCCTTGACAGCGCCAGCCTCCACCCCGGGTCTGATAACGGCACTATGGCCGGTACATCATACACACACACACACACACACACCTTAAAAATAAAACTTTCACAGACCGACTGTTTCTTCCTGGTCGTCGGAGGGTAACATTCTCAGTGTAGGGGGTGGAAGAGAAGAGGTGAAAGGTCCTACGGTGGTTCTTGTCCTCAAGTTCTTAAAATGCCATCAAACACTGTCATCCCTTAACGCCTTTTTCATTCTGTTAACTCTTAAATATGCATTCGAAGGCAAAAATGGAGGTTCCTAGGCTGTACAATATTAAATATCTACAATGTCACCAGGGTATTTCCTTGTTCTCGGGAGTGTGTTCCGTGAGGAGTCGCTATTGGAGATGGCTATCACAAACATGAACTCTTAAAAATGACTGATAAATTAATTTTCAGTTCTCTGATTATATCCAACAGATTCACGTTTCTCATCATAAAATATACATTCTCTAGTAAGTTATTTTCATCCACGGCATATATAAATATGCAAACACAGGCAGGAAAAAAAGCACTTGACTACGAACGCACAAAGTAACGGCTGACAAACAGAAATGAAGGTGGTAACAGAGCCACTTGGTATCCCACCCCAAGTGATTTGTGCTGAATGAATGGCAATCGTGTTCAGAACCTCCTTGGTGCTCTCCTGGCTAACTTATGATGGGTACCGTGAGTTGCCAGCAAGGCCAATGAGCTCCTTTGCTGGCTATGCTTCCTCTCTGTCAAGTGCCCCTTGGCCATCACGCTAAGATGCCACCTACACTTCATACAGTGTTTCCTAAGAGCATTTTGTACCTGGGAAATACCTGTTCACCCTGGCTCAGGACAGCACAAAAGAATGGAAGGGGGGGGTGGTCACCATTTTGGCTCTATTACAATCTCATGGCCCCTGCAGTAGAGCTCCAGGACAGCATTGGAGTCAGCCATCAAGATGACCAGAGGGAAGGCATCTACCGGCTCACAGCAGAGGGGACCAGCTTAGGCGGCTTAACTTGGAGGAGAAAGAAAAGGAATCGCATCTCAACAGGCGATAGTTCCCACCTCACGCGGGAGGGGGAGAAGCTACAGCTGTGTGATTTGTTTCTGTAGGCTGCTTTACAAGAGACAATTTACATCAATAAAAAGTGTGTCTGTAGAAAGCTCTACACTAGACATGTTGTGGGCACCGATCCATCTCACTTCCGATCCTATACTCAGAGTTAGTTAGGTTTGCAAAGGTCTGAACTTGTAGTGCTCGATTCTTGGGATAGTTTGGTAAACTCCCCTGTGAGCTGGTGGACGAGGGTTACTAACAGCTTAGTAATTTCCTGCAAGTTCACAGAGGGAACAATCTAAAACAAGATTTCCCTTCCTATTTTACAGACCTAAAAGCCAAGAAGAGAAGCCCTGGGGCCGGGCGTAGGGTATGGGGTTTTGCACACTGCTTCTTATGACCAAATACCAGATAGCAATGTTCCAGCCAGGGAATGACGGACACGGAGATTCAAGTAAAACACCGATGGAAAGAAAGTCATCTGGTTAGTGTTGTAGACCCACAACACCGGCTGCGTTTCCGACGAACATTCACGACACTACGAGGAGGGCAGCTAGACAACCTCAGTGCAAACACATCAGACCCAAATATGCCAGGAAGGAAGCCTTTGGCGTTGAGAAGGCGGCTCCATCAGACGAGTCCCGACTTGAAATTCTGACTAAGCTCATGCATTAAGGCTGGGAGGAGGGGTGCACCAAATGCTGCTGTGAGGATGGGGCGGGCTGCGAGGAGGCGGCTGCCGTGGGGACCGCGGCGGGCTGCATGGGGGGCGGAGGCGGTGGCGGAGGTGGCTGGACTGGGCTCTGTGTGTTGGGAGATGGAGGAGGCGTGGGCCTTTTGAATTTATCAGGACTGCTGCTTCTCCGTGGCGACGGCCTCTGTAAGGAGGACACAGGGACAACAGATCAGTTTGGGATTATCAGTTCAAGTCCAAGGAAGTCAGAATTGGGGCTGAGGAGGATGGAACCTAGGCCAATAAGGGTCAGAAAAGCCATGGGTTCCGCCGGGCGGTGGTGGCGCACGCCTTTAATCCCAGCACTTGGGAGGCAGAGGCAGGCGGATCTCTGTGAGTTCGAGACCAGCCTGGTCTACAAGAGCTAGTTCCAGGACAGGCTCCAAAACCACAGAGAAACCCTGTCTCGGAAAAAAAAAAAAAAGCCATGGGTTCCTTCTTTATCATTAGTGGTTCCTGAACTAGCAAGGACAACATAAACAAGATAAACAAGGCAGTGTTCCTCATACCTACGCCTGTGAAGAAGTAATACAAAAATGATAATACATCTTTCATAGTCAAACACTCAATTAGGGTCCTTTTAATGAAACAAAATAATGATGATGATGATAATAATAATGATAATGATAATAATAAAGATGCCATATTATCCCCTTAAACACTGTCACTCGTGCGCCCTCATTCCCCTCCACTAGTCGGCTTTTTCTCACATTCTGAGGGGGTCCCAGGACAACACCTTCTGTCTTTACACAACACTCTTCAAAGTTCAGAAGACTTGGATGGGCGCCCCACGTAATTTCACAGAGGAAGGCTCTTTGAATTAGTTTCTCTCCTCCATCCTAGTCTCGCGTCTCTTCCTGTTCTCTCAGCCAACTGCACAGCCACGTAGGCAGGGCTACTCTCCCAAGTGGAGTGCGAGAAGCGGAAGAACTTGACTCTCATGAGTCCAGGAGAGAAAAATAAATCTGGAAGTCAGGGGCAACGTGTTTAGGAAGGCCACTGAGGGTCAGTGAACTGCAAAGGCATTGAGAATCGGTATTTTTGGCGATTATGGAAACGACCGGCAATGCTTTATGGCACTGAATCAGTTGAAGACATTGTCCAGAGTTCCAATTACATGTCATAGTGGGCAATTGCCATAAAAGAAGATGAGTCTCCCCATGGGGGGGAGGGGGGGATATGAGTTTCCACACCAGAACTCTGTGTCCAACTCTTGGGCATACTGTGTCCAGAGGGAGAAGTGACGACCCCAAGACACGAGGTGGCAAAGGCGGGCGGCAGCCGCACTCAGTCAGTGAGGAGAGCTGCGGGTGCCCAGCAGAGACACTTACCGTGATACCGTGAGAGGCTCCCATGTGCTGAACGTGGAGGCCTGGAGAGTTGTAGTAAGACATCCCGGCGCGGGTCAACGAGGTTGGTGGTGTGAAACCAACCGTATGACTGGCATATGAAAGGCCTGAAACACAAACGAGGGCAATGGGGTTCAGCGTTATTTGTAGCTGGATTGTCTAGAACCCTCTAGAGAACTTTTCAGTAAAAATAGACATGCAAAGGTGCGGGGCCACTCAGTGGGCACGGTGGGCAGCAAGGGGCATAAAAACAAACAAACAACTATGGAGCACAGGAGTCGAACAGTAATCCCAGACATGAACATGGTAGTAGTCCACCCAATGACCCTTTAGATGGCGGCCAAGAGCTGTGGAAAGGATGACAAGAATGGTCTCTTCAACGGTGTTGGGAAAACTTCCTATCCACAGGGAAAAACAAACAAACATACATACATGCACTGTGGAATAGTACTTTACACAGGCAAAGATGTGTTACATCTGTTTCTGCTGTAGAATACCACTTTAACTATGTGAAGGCACATTGTATTTGTTTTTGCTCGATTTGTTTAAGTAAGTAAAGATGTGTTGCTGTTTCACCTTGCCTTCCTAAGACACCTGCTTGGTCTAACCATGAATCTTCAAAGTTTCTCTATTGCTTGACTGTCCGCCCGGCCATCCATCCATCCATCCATCCATCCATCCATCCATCCATCCATCCATCCATCCATCCACTCTCTCTTTCTCCCTTCTGATGCTCTAGGCCAGTAATTCTCAACTGTGAACTCTGACTCTAACCCTAACCCCAACCAAATCAATCAATCAATCAAGGGAATCCAGGGCAGTGATGACAATCTTCCATCTGGCACCGAGCCACAAGGACGTATCATTTCATCTCATTGTGCTATAAATCCCACCACGAGCAAACCAGACTGATGTGATTCCCTCAGATGACTGAAAGCTCAGATGACTGGAAGGACTCAATAAGTTATCGGTGTATTTTCTTTTAACTATCTTCCCCGGGGCCCTATTGATTACATAATATTAAGTCAGCGGAACTTATTTTTTATTCTCTTTTAAATCTTAATAACCATGCACCTCACCTTTTGGCCCAGGAATATATTAGAGAATAAACAGTAACAACAGCAACTAACCCTTGATGAACCTGGAAATCTGCACACAGAGGCTGCTGAGCAGAAAACAGTCAGCACAGCTTAAGGACAGGGACACATTGTAAGAATTTCAATGGGAGAGATCAGAGTGTCCCCAAACCGCTAGGGAATAACACTACTGGGAAGTACTGCGGTTTCTGATGCCCACTGCTGAGGTCATTGCTGTCCATGGCGTTTATTGGTCACACTGTCCTGGCTTTGGTACCTGGGGACTCCTGACTCTCTGTCACAGCCTTACCATTATTTCTGAGAAATTCTTCACTTTGCAAAGATGTCACACACCCATTTTTCCAAGTGGCCCAAGTTCCTTTTAACTGAGAACGAAGACAGAAACCAAATCTGGCTTCTGGATGCACTCACACTGTTACCGGGGACACAAAGCTGCTTTTAGACCTAGTTACTGCCCATTCCTGATTGAGACACATCCAAATAAGCTATTGAGAAGATCTTGGTACCATTATACAAATGCAGTAAGATC
Source organism: Microtus ochrogaster (assembly GCF_000317375.1). Classification (NCBI taxonomy): domain Eukaryota; kingdom Metazoa; phylum Chordata; class Mammalia; order Rodentia; family Cricetidae; genus Microtus; species Microtus ochrogaster. Next base: position 41,596,386 of record NC_022028.1, on the reverse strand, counting down.
GCCTTGGAGAACATTTTAACAAGAGAAATAAAAGTTGAAAGAGAAATAATAATAAAGTAGTAATATACCCACCCCCCCCAACACACACACAGTTCTCGTGTTTAAGATCTTCAAGCCAACACTCAGTACTGACAGTGACTTATTTTTGAAAAACACAAAATAGAAGAGAACACAACCAGGGCTGTCGATTAAACATGCCAGAAGAGCAGGCTGAAAATCGGTGGGGAGCACTTGCTAAACCTGTGTGAGGCCCTGGGTCCAATCCCCACCCCCCAGACACTGCCTGGTAGCGGAGGTTACACTCACCGGGTGATATAGGCCTGCTGGAACTGGGAGAAGGCGTGTAAGGGATTGGGCTGGACACAGTGCGAGGTCTTAATCCTTGTGCTGACATCTCATTAAAATACCTAGAAGAAGAGAGGAGGAGGGAGTTGAAACACCTGTGTTCAAGTAGTCCCTAGAAGACATCCTAGCCGCAAAGGTGTGACCACACACACAATCTGAGGTCAAAACCCACGGAGTTGGTGAGGGTGGACCCAGGGGACATTACGAGTGCTAACTCCTGGGTCATACTGCTCCAGGTTGACAGAGGCCTGTCATAGCCATATCACACATCAGAGAGGACCAGGCTTGAAGAAGTCCCTTCAGTGATCCCTGAAGCCCAAAGACCTCTGTGTTGAAATTGCTCTTTGAAGCTCAAAACTAAATAAGCTCACCGATATTTAAGTTATCCCATTAAGTTTAAAGACACATATGCCCTCTGGGGCTGAGTGCCATGTGTTTGCAAGGCAAGCTTTACATAACAGATGGTCACGCATTAGAATTTCACCGACGACAGCAACACCTTTGGTGGGTCACGCTCAGCCACACTGTGCTGAGTCTCAGAAGTCACGCCAGTCCTGAACGTGCTCAAGCGGGGTCATCAGGACCACAGAGTGCTGATGGGAGAGAATTTCTGCTTGACAGACTTCCTGACAAACCGCCCTCCCTGGCCTTTAAAAGTTAAACAGGCCTGTACTTTCATCCCAGAGCACAGTCAGCCCTGGCGTTAATTCACACGAGGAGGAACTAACATGGCCGTTTCCCAGCATAGATCCTGACTGACACACAGCTCAGTTAAATGCCGGCCTCTTTGTCTTCTTCCCCTCTTGAGAACATCCCACCACAGCAATACCAGGTAGGCCCCTTCCTTGTACAGCATGCAGGCAGGTGGTTACTATCACCCCTTTAAGTGGTCTTAAGTGCCTGAAGCTTTCTCTCTCTGAGATTCACCACATTGTTAGCGGTCCTTGGAGGCAGAGTGGTACTTAATCAGGCAACTCCACTGTACCTGGAGTAATTTATGAACAAATAAAAGCAGGGCTGGGGATGTAGCTCAGCTGGCAGAGTGCCTGCCTACCAAGCATGGAGCCCTGGGTTGTGCCTCCATGCACCCATAATCCCAACTCTGCGGTGGACACAGGAAGGTCAAAATCCAAGGACAGCTCAGGACTGCACGAGAGCCTGCCTAAAAGCAGATGAAAACAAACAACAAAAATGAAGTAAAACGCCAAGTGTGGCGGCGTAAGCTACTAATCCGAGCATTTGGGGGGGGTGGGAGAGGCAGGTGGATCTCCATGAGTTTAAGAGCAGTCTAGTCTATAGAGCAGGTCGAGAGCAACCAGGTCTGTTATAAAGAGAAACCCTGGATGGATGGATGGATGGATGGATGGATGGATGGATGGATGAATGGATGGATGGATGGATGGATGGATGGATGGATGAAAGATAAGAGTTAATTAAGACAGACTTCTGCAGTAAGCATTAATCCACCTGGACATGTGAAGGAGCCACGTTTCAAGAATGCTCCCCCCCCCCAGGCCCAGCCCAGGTGTTCTTTTTTTTTCTTTTTTTTTCTTTTGGTTTTTCGAGACAGGGTTTCTCTGTGGCTTTGGAGCCTGTCCTGGAACTAACTCTGTAGACCAGGCTGGTCTCGAACTCACAGAGATCCGCCTGCCTCTGCCTCCCGAGTGCTGGGATTAAAGGCGTGCGCCACCATCACCCGGCTAGCCCAGGTGTTCTGTACTCCAACCCTAGTCTCCCGAGTCTTCAAATATGTACTCAACTGTCCAGTGAACTGCTTTGTGTTTGGGCTGACATTTTCAAACCATTTTCCTGAGAATGAGAAACTGATGCAGAACAGATGCATGAAGCTCAGAAGCAAGCATCCGAGTTCTGTGGCACGATCTCTTGAGAAGAGAAGCAATTCTTTAAGGGAGGAAGCAGGGGGATGCTTAAAAGGGGACAACTTGTTTTACTTCTGCAACTTTCAATTATATAACTTGTCTTTTTTTTTTTTTATATCAACTCTTGAAAGCATCGAGGGGAATGGTTGGGATACTTTGGCAGGCCTCTGGTCTGAATTTCCCTAAAGAATCAGAGGTGGACAGCTGAATGTATCCTCAGCAGACAGCGCTTCTCGTAGAACAGACCCTAGCTGGCAAGCCAGGTCTCACGGCGAGGGTGCCCATCTGTCTCCGGAGGCTCTGTCTCCCTTTTACCCTGAGATGTGGCCCACGGGAAACCGGACTACACCTGGTCAGACATGGTCTGCGTCAGTGGAAGGCTAATTCCATAAATCAGGTGTAAATGCTGCACACCCAAAATCCTGGTTCTATTTTGACTTGTTAGTTATCTTAATGACTTCCTTACTCACAAGCACAGAGGAGGAGATGAAGGAGGAGGGTCAAAACGAGGTAGAGATACAGAAACCAGCTGTCTGGTTACCCATGTGACGCTTGTTTCAGCATAGGAGACAAGAGAAGTTGGAGCTGAAGACATAGACAACATTTAGTAAAATCACTGCAGAGCTAGAGAAGAAAGGGTCACGCAGATGGAAAAGGCATACTGAGAAAAGCACCTCGCACATCCTATAGTCAAGACACCAAGTACACAGAACAAAGAAATTAACACTGACACTTACAGAAGAGAATCAAGTCACAGAGAAGAGGAAACCCATCAGAGAGCAGCAGACTATTCAAGAGAAATTCTAAAAATCAGAGAGGACATACAACAAGCTCTGAAAAACAGTTAACCAGCAAGCCAGATTATTATTATACCCAGCAAAACTATTCCTTTTAATTGACAGAGAGTTTTCATTATAAACACAAACTAATTTATAATCAATAAACCAGCACTATAGATGATACCTGAAGGAATTCTACATAGCAAAGAGAAAAGTAAAAAAAACATAGCCATGAGGCTACAGTGAAGAATGAAGTACGTACTAGAACAGCAAACAAGCAAACAGAGATCTTTGCAAGGCAAAGTGCCAAAGGTTATAGAATCTATAATTGTCAAGAAGGCACAAACACCTTTCAATATTAACTCTGAATGTTAATAGCCCCAACCATCCAAACAAAGCACACAAGAGGAGTAAATTGGATTAAAAAACAGAAGCCATCTGTCTTACCCGCAAAGCCAAACAGAGCATCAAGGTAAAGGGGAGGAAGAGACATTCTAAGGCAACAGAACTTGAAATCAAGTTGAAACATCTGGCAAAGTAGACTCCAATGGAGAGCAAGTCAGGAGAGGTAAAGAGGATGAGCGCAGTTTCATAAATATAAACACCACAGGTGTAAACACACAGGCTTAGGCAGTATTGGGAGACTTCCGTTCCATGCTCACCAAGCAACAGGCCATCCAGACCAAAAGAACTAACAAAGAAATATCAGAGCGAGCACCGCAGATCAAATGGATTTAAACAAATATCTAAGATGATTCCACTCAAACAGTGCCGGATGCACATTCTCATGGCAGCCTATGGACCCTTCTCCAAAATGGGTCGAATCTGAGGATCAAAGCAAGTCTTAAGAAAGTTTAACTAATTGTCTGCATTCTACCTGTTTGCACTGGAACAAAGGAGGAGATTAGCAATGAGAGAGACCACAGAACACAAAAGGTCACACAGAGTAAACAACACAGCACTGAATAGGTTATAGAAGAAGTCAGGAGGGAAATCAAAAATTCCCAGAATTCAATGAAATCAAAAACAGAGTATCAGAACTCAAGGAATACAATGAAAGTGTTTCTAAGAAGTTTACAGTTACAAATGCCCAGAGAGAGAGAGAGAGAGAGAGAGAGAGAGAGAGAGAGAGAGAGAGAAACACAGAGAGATCACAACTCAGTAACTTAATTATACACCTCAAGAGAAAGATCATGCCAAACACAAAACTCAACAGACAGAAATACCAAGAACAGGACAGAGGCTAATGAAATGGAAGTAATAACTACTAATAATAACCAATGAAACAAAATGTTGGTTCTTTGAAAAGGGAAGTTTGACAGAGCCTTAGCCAAACTAACCCAGAGACAGACACCGATAAGACTCAGAGGACCATTCAAGCACAGTGTGAAAACCTATACTCTAGAACACTGACAAGTCTATAAGAAATGGACATATTCTGAAACACACACAACTTATCAAAATTAAATTGAGAAGACGTAAGCTACTTAGAACTTAGAGTCATGCCAAGCAATGTGACTAACTTAGTAAGACAAAGTTTCCCAACTAAAAAAAATTTAAAAGTAAAGTCTCAGGAGGATTCACTGCCGAGATATACCAGACCTCCAGAGAAGCGACATCAAAGCTCTTCCAAGGACAGCATGAAAGAGGAAAGGGAAGAACACAGCCATGTTCAGTTCACACACCCAAACCACAAAAGGACCCAACAACAGCAGTCAATACCTTTCTGCTGGGCAAGGATGCGAGGGATGCAACTATGGTTCAACATACTCCTAGCAATAAATACATCAGCAGTCTTTGATGTGGAAATCACTTCACCATCTCCAGAGTCCAACATCCTTTCATGATAAAAGACCTGAAGAAAGTATGGGTGGGGGAGTACATCTCAACGTAATAAAGGATATATACAACAAACTGATAGCCAACACTACACCACATGGTGGTCTATTATTTGTGATTTAGTAAGTAAGCTCGCCTGCAGCAAAGCAGCCACACTCATCAGGCATACAGGCCAGGCAGGGGCTGCACACACCTTCAGTCCCAGCAGCCACACTAGTCAGCCATAAATGCTGGGCGGTGGTGGTGCATGCCTTTAATCCCAGCATTAGAGAGGAATGTAGGGCAGGATGAGACAGTAACTCGCTCTCTAGTGGCTTGGCTGCTTTGCTTTTCTGATCTTCAGGTTGAACCCCAGTATCTGTCTCCGGGTTTTTAATATTTGTGCTACAACACTAAGTGGGAGAACCTCAAATCATTGCTGCCCAAAGCAGAACTGTGACAGGGACACCCACTTTCTCCACACTTATTCATTATGGCCATGAAGTCGTAGCTAGGAAGAAGCAGAAATAAAGAAATAAAATTGATTCAAATAAAGAAGAAACCAAATGACTCCTATTTGTACAAATGATTTGTTATATAGATCTCAACAATGATAAAATTTAAAACTCTGAAAAAAAAAAAACCATTTGAAAAAGAAGCCCCCCCCCCCACAATGGACGTTGTTTCCATTGGCATGAATATGCAGAATCACTATAATGATATTTGCAGTCCTCATCTAAGTTCCAAAGGCATTCTTCATAGAAGCAGGGGAGGACCCTGACGTTGACATACAAGCAAAAAGACTCCAGAGAATCACGGCAATCCCCAGCAGAAGGAACAGAGTTCACAGTGTCACTGTGTTTGATTTCAAGGTACACTATAGAGTCATACTAATAAAAACAGTAAGGCACATGGAAAAAACAGCAGGTGGAGACTCAGATCCATGTAACTACCTGGCTTTTTCTGAGAGAGGCACAAAAATACACACTGGAAAATGGACAGCCTCTCTAACAACGGTGATAAGAAGACCGGGTACCCCGCACAGGTAGAATGAAACCTGTGTATAAAAATCAACTCAAAACAGATCAAAGACTTTAAAGACCTGAGAGTCTGAAGCTGCTGGGGGAAACACTTTAAGACACAGGCATTGGGATGGAGAGATGGCTCAGCGGTTAAGAGTACTGCCTGCTCTTCCAAAGGTCCTGAGTTCAATTTCCAGCAACCACATGGTGGCCCATAACCATCTGTAACGAGATCTGGTGCCCTCTTCTGGCATGTAGATATACATGCTGACAGGAATACTGAGAATACTGTATACATAATAAATAAATAAATCTTTAAAAAAAAAGACACAGGCATTGACTGGCAGAGACTTTCTGGAAAGAAAGACACAGCTCAGGAAATGCTATCAAGACCTGGTAAATGGGATGCTATGAAATGGACAACCAGCGGAAACAGTAACTGCTGAAGAAAATCTTTGCCAGGTACACATCAAACAGGCGGTTAATGACAACCAGAATAAGGAACTAAAAAGAATACTAAAAAAAACCCAAACAAGCCCATCAATAAACAAGCAAATGAGATAAATAGTTGTTCTTAAACGCTTAAGGACAGGCCAGCTGTGGCAGGGCACGCCTTGCCTGTTTGAGGAAAGCCTGGTCTACATAGTGAGCTTCAGGACAGGCAGAGCTGCCCAGTGAGATCCTATCTCGGAGAAAACTTATAAACGTCAACAAACTTATGATAAAATGTCCAACATCCTTAGCTACCAGGGAAATTCCAGTCAAAACTATCCCGAGATTCTCACCCTGGCTGGAACGGTACTTACTAAGAAAACAAGGAACAAATGCTGGTGGGGACGGGGATACGAGGAAGCCCTCATCGGCTGCTGGTGGGAATGTGGGCCAGCCCAACTGCTATCAAAAGCAGTAGGAGGGTTTCTCAAAAAAACCCAGAACAGTCCTATGTCTCAGATAAGCCGCTACCAGAGGGCTTTACGTCAGAGTCACAGCAATGCCTGCTCTACAGTTCTATGCCCAACAGCTGACTTACAGATTCTGCACAGAGGTCCGTACAGAAGGGAAATGCAGTGTGCCCACGCCATGGAGCTTATGCAAGGGTAAAGAAGACAGAAACTAGGCTATTTGCTGAAATGCACAGGCAGCTGGAAACCAAAGCAGGTCAATTAAGCCAGACTCGGAGGCAAGGATCCTGTCTTCTCTTATTTGTGGGTTCTAGATTTCTTACATATACACAAAGCCATGTATATGTACACACAGGGCGTGAAATCAGAAGGGGGGCTGAGGGATGGAAAGATGCCCAATCAGGTGGAAGAAAGGGGAGGGTGTGAAGTGAACGTGGTCAACACACATAATATACTTGAGAGAGACGGTCTCTAGGAAGCTCAACACTGTTCAAAGTCCACGCCCACAGATCATTCTGCAATTCTATGGCCTGATGCTTTCCTGATTGAGATCATAACAGCACAGTTACTTCCGAAGGACACAGATGCATATACGAGCTAAATACTAAACTCAGTGAGTTAAAAACAAAGATATCAAAACAGGAGGGGATGGATAGAAAGGGAGGGGAGTGACAGAGATTGAGAGAGTCATGGGGGATGAAAATGATCCAAATTTAATATACACGCTTGAAATTATCAAGGAATTAAAAAAAAAACTTGGCATTGTGTACTGACAAAGGAGGAAACATAAATATACCAAAGGGGGGAAAAATCACTAAAATGTCTGCAATTCAATTAAAGAAGATTTGGAGGAAATCCTGCTAAATGTGCCTGTGGTATTTGTATCCAAGTATGTGAACTTATTTATTCCCGTTACCAGAAATAGGAACAGCAGCAAATGTATTTCTCAAGTACTTTGCTTACATTTAAATACCAATGTTGAAGATTTAAAAACAAAACAAATGTCAGCTCTGCCTCCACTCCTCTCCCTCGCCACGCCCGCCATTCCAAAGGGCACTTTCTGCTCCAGCGTAAGCAGAGTATCCTGTCCTGCACATCTACAGCAAGCATGAGCTTCAGCGTGGGGTATTCATCACCATGACCCCACGTGACATTTAAGCTCTGCCCTTCTAGAATGTATCATTTTAAAATCATTTTATGTGTATGGGTGTTTTTGC
>NC_022028.1:41571537-41588278 GCF_000317375.1 Microtus ochrogaster | reverse complement strand
GGGGGGGGGGCACGGACGCAAACCTTTCGTCATCCATCTCCAAGCTGGACTCGCTCTCGGAGAGCTGGCGACACAGCGCTTCCCTTCTCTCCATCTCCCTCTGGAGCTTCCGCTGCAGCCTCAGATTCTCTTCCCTCATGTGCCGCTCCTCCTCCAAGTACTGGGCCATCTTCTCGGAATCTGAAAAGCCACAGCTCGCAATTAAACCGTGGTTTGTGCAATCATTACCCCACCTGTGGAACGGGCCCCCTCCCCTAGCGGGAGTCCAAGGCTTAAAATTAATCCTTGGCGTCAAAGTTCACAAGTGAATTACAGTTAGCGAGTGATCTAACAACAGGCAGTGTTGGCAGGCTAGGTGTCTTCACATCCACAGGACAGTCAGACTTCTTCTCCTCCATGGTAGAGGCTGGGAGAGAAGGGAGCCCAGTTAGGGGGGCAGGCTGCCTGTCCACTCTAGACAGGCCACTTGGGGAGTGGAGAGTCACCCTCCGTGCATGCTGTGCTAGAAGATGTTCAGATAACATTCTTGTAAAACAGTTAACACATAGTTAACAACAACTCTTCTCCATGAAGTGTATATAAACCTCATCCAGGTGTGCGTGGACAAACTTCAGAAACTGCTTCGCTCCTCAATCTCGTGGATTCTGGGGATTGAACTCAGGTCGTCAGGCTTGGTGGCAAGAGCCTTTACCCCACTGAGCCCGCCTGCCCAATAACGGCTTCTGATAACAATTATTCAAGGATTTCTAAGTATGCATCAGAATATACAAAAGCTCTTAAACTGTATTTCTTAACGTAAGAAAACTGTTTTATCTTAAATTATGTGTAGATGTGTGTCTGTGTGTTAGTATTGCACAGCAGAGTACAATGCCCATGGAAGCCAGACGACATCCCTCCCATGCCCTAGTGCTGAAATTACAGCTGCTAGGAACTGAAATGGACAGCAGTAAGCAGTCTTAACTGCTGAGCCATCTCTCTAGTCTGGACTCTCCCTGTTTCAGAAACTAAAATACTCAGATTATTAGACACCGTGATGTAGACTAAACACTAAACCTCTTGGCTGTTTTGAATACAGCCGGAAGCCCCGCTGCCTAATCCATATGCAAAGTCTTTTTAATTGAAGTGATGCTGGGAAAACACTTACAAAGCTCACATTTAATATGGACAGCTTAAATTAAGTCTCCCCAAGCATGCCTGTGCGCAGACTTCTCACTGAGAGCTACCGGGTGGCCCCCAGTGAACCTGATGTTGCTCAAACTCCGAGTGGCGACTACAGAGCAAGTTCTCTTCCACAGACAGCAAAGTCTCCCAGGACAGTGACTTAAGAGCAAACATTGTTTTTTAAAGAAAATCGCAATTCAGGCTGGACATGGGATACATGCCTGTACTCCCAGCACCTGGGGTGGAGGGTGGGGTGGTTAAAGTAGGAGGTTTGAGAGTTCGAGGTCAGCCTGGCTACACAGGGAGACCTCGTCTCAAACAAACAAACAAACAAACAACAGAAAAAACTAAAAGGAGGGCAATTCATGAGCATATGGGGACGCTGCGGCAGAGGTATGCTGAGACAGTAACTTAGAGACAAGGTCACCTCAGATAGGACTTCAGGACTTCCTGTTGACACAGCTATTTAGCTCAGATATACCTGCAGGTCCCAAGCACAACTTCTCCAGTGTCCGGACCCAGGCACAGGAGGCTGGAACCAAGGCATTCCTTGGGTGCCCTCTGCTGGTCACTGTCACTCCCTGTCTAGTGGTGGGGGGCACTGTTTGAATGGCCCTCATAGTCTAGTGCCTCCTGAAATCAAACCACAGGGGTCATCCAATGAGGGTGGCACCTGAATCATTTTCAAAGCAATGCTCCCACAGGCGGGCTGCTTTCCATCCCCTTCCCAGCCTATGGACCACAGGGAGTCTGAGCCCCAGCAGATTTGAAAGCTTAACTGCTTATGACAGGGATGGAGGCTGAGGGGCCCACTTCACAGCTACAGCAAAGGGGATGCAGGACCATCTGACACGGAAAGCTAGAGACAGAGAAGAGGACGGGTCATGGACACACTGTCCTCTAAAGATGCCTCACCGAAACCAGCTGAGTGATGCTGATGACCTCTTTGGGCGAGGCGCTTTTTTGTCCTGGGGGGGAAAATCACGCTAGCATTCACGGACGCCTTCAGCAAGATCTGCAGGTCTTTTAAAGACCAAGCAGTGCAGTGAGTGCCGAGGGTGAGAATAAAGCATACTTCCCTGGGAGCCGACTAGTCAAGCATGAATGAGGAAGGAGAAAGCGAGCTGGGAGCCCTGGGAAGAAGTGATAAAAACACACTGCCTAGCCAGTCCCGACAAACTGGCATTGAGAACGTTTTCATTTAGCTCACCCAGTTTATGGGCTTCATGCAGTTACCTAAGATACCTCAGAATGACTAGGATTAAAAACAAACATGCCAGCGGACTCTCGACCTGGAAGAACTCCGGAAACCACCCAGTGCTGGCAGGAACGATGGTGGCACCCACAGGCTCATCCCAACAGGCTACTGCGTGACACAGCGAAGACAAGAGGGATTCCGTAGGTGTGATGAAGTTAAGGATTCAGGATGGCGAGATGACCCTGGATTATCAGGGTGGGTGTGAGATAATCACATGGGTTAGTCAGTGAAAAGGGGACCTGAACAGGGAGAGGACATGGGCGTGGCAGCCCTACAAGAAGAGCCAAAGAGGTGGCATAGATGGAACCCCAAGTGGCCCAAAACAAAAGGGGAGCTTTTATATATAGCCTGTGCCTAGGCTTGTTGCTGCAACAGTGAGAGAGAACACGCTACACTTTTGAAAGACTTCCACGATCTTTTGATGTACCATCGAAGACAGAACACTGGGCCCCCACTTGTAATGCACTCCAGGAGAGAAGGTGCATACACAAGCATGCTCACTGCAGCTGGAGTCCAACCAACAAGGGTCACTTGGGCCTTGTGAGATGGCCCTTGAGGTAAGAGGCTCCCACCAAGCCTCTGCTAGCCCGAGCTGAATCCCTCAACCCACACGGGGAGAGGAGCTACTCCCACAAGCTGTTCTTTAACCAACACGTGAGCACCAGGCCATGTGCACACCCACATAAACAACAAACAAATGCAGTAAGAAATATTTTAAACATAGATCGCTTGCAATGACCATTTAATGTATAAAATAGTCAGCCCTTAAGGAGGGCCCAAGACAGCCCGTGTAGGTAGCCAGGAGAAGAACTGCAGGACTAGTTGTTTTCAAAAGTGGTTTGGCTGGGCGATGGTGGTGCACCCCTTTACTCCAGCACTAGGGAGGCAGAGGCAGGCGGATATCTGCGTTCAAGGCCAACCTGGTCTACAAAGCGAGTCCCAAGTCCAGGGATAGTCAGGACTACACCAAGAAACCCTGCCCTGAAAAACAAAACAAAGCTGTTTTCAAAGAGAGAGATGCAGAAGGTCATGCTCATGGTGCAACTCTTGGTACGAAGCAATTTCGTATGCATGCACACACCTGCAAGAACACTAGGCATGTGCCCATGCAAACTGCTCGCCTGGCAGGCACAGCGAAAGGGAAGCCCTGCCCCCACGACATTACTTCAAGAAAGACATGTCTGCAAACAAACGTCAGGAGGAGTGTAGACCCCTAAAAATGCAAAGTGACCTAGACAAGTTCAGAAACCCAGGACCCTGATTTCCACTCCACACCTTGGCCTTCTTCAAAATATTAAGTCTAAATTTCAGAAGCATTTATTCTGCAAATACCACGCGCAAATGTCAGCTGAGATTAGATGCAGCAATAAGGAAGGCAAACACCCTTCCCTTCACGGTGCCCCCTTCCTACTCCAGAGCTGCAGGGAGGGCTCCTGCATAGACTCATTAGCACATCAGACAGATAAACGTGATTACAAAGGTCACCTGGCCTGTTAGGGTTAATTGTCAATGTGATACTGGCTCGAGTAAACACTTTTGTCTTTTACTCCCTTGGCAAAGTACAGAAACACTGGGCACCAAAGGAGTTGGAATCTCCCCGGGAATCTCACACTGGGAGAAGGAAAAGGTAACAGGCGGAGAGGGAACCTGTCTTCCCGGAAGAGATTTCATGCTCTACAGGATGAGACTGAAACCCAGACAAAGGTGCATCCATGATGGGTGGGACCACACTTTAACCAGGACTACTTAGATGTTCAATCCCCGGTGGTCCAAGGGAAGGATGTTTTACTCCCATCCCTTGGCACTCACTGCACTGCTTGGTCTCTTAAAGGTCTGCAGATCTTCCTGAAGGCATCTGTGAAGGCTAGTGTGATTTTTGCCCCCCAAGACAGAAAAGGCTGGCCCAAAGAGGCCATCAGCAAAGCTCAGCATAGCTCAGCTGGTGTCAGTGAGGCTGAAAGGACAATGTTAATGTCCAGTCCCATCCTCTGTCTCCAACTTTGTATATCGGACCGCCTGAACCCTCTTTGATGTAGCTGTGACAGTAGCTCCCCAGCTTCCATCCCTGGCTCAGGAGCACTTGAAGGTCTTGAGTTCTCAATTTGTGTTGAGTCTTGGAAACAGTTGGGACTCAGACTCTGTGTGGTTCATAAGCTGGGAAGGGAAAACAGCCCGCTTGTGGGAACAATGTGTTGAAACTGGTTTTGGATTTATGCAAATGTCTATCTCACTTCAGGACCCCGAACACAGACTTGGGAGTTTTGCTTGCTTTGGCCCCTTCCCCAGTGTGGCCAGTGACTAACTAAATCTTCCTTTTCTGCTTTCCACTATAAATTTGGCTTTTTAATTTTTAAAATTTATTTAACTTTATTTTATGTGCATTGGCATCCCCTGGAACTGGAGGTACAGACAGTTGTGAGCTGTCACATGGGCACTGGGAATTGATTCCAGGTCCTCTGGAAAAGCAGCCAGTGCTCTTAGCCACTGGGATATCTAGCCCAGAATTTGGCCTCTTTATTGCCTTACCGAGGACAGGTAGCCAGACCTGATTTGGAGTTACAGGTCGTGACCCGCTCCCCCAGTCACATTCGGTAACAGTACCACGTGGAAAGGGGCCTCAGAAAATTATGTGGGAAGGGTTATTTTAATTATATTCACTGATGTGGGGTGATATGCCCCATGAGTGGCACCATTCCAAATCAGTTTTCCTGAGGTCCAGCGTCAGAGTCAGGCCCTGGTAGGCTGACTGTGCTGTAGGGATGGCTCCACACTTGAGTACCTGGATAGCACGAGTGGCGTCCGGGAGTTAAATAATATGCAGAAACCAAGTCAGAAGTGTGGTGATGAAGGGTGGGTGTGGCTAGAGTTAGGGGGAGAAGAGAACAGTGACTATAATCAAAATAACATGAAATACATATGTTCATGTGTATGTATGTATATACATATAAAAATACATATATCCATATGTATTTTAGAAAGGTAGCTGAGCAGAGATATAAATTAATCAACTTTTCTGTTTCCAACCGAGAGTGTGATGTGACCAGTTCCTCTGTGACTTCCCATGTCACAAGGAGCTGTAATCTGTGTGCCAAATAAGCACATTTCCCCTTAAGTAGAGAATTTTATCTCAGCAAGGAAGGAAGGAAGATGCCCGGGAACCCGCTAATTCAGTGACTCCCTCTTGAGATTATGACAAGTATCTTCTGGAAGTATTCTAAATTATTGGCCCTCCGCTATGATAGCTTCCTTTTTAAAAATGTATATCCCAAGATGACAGGGACACGCGTACGAAAGCCTACGCGTCACTAGCAAAGCACACTGTCAACACGACTACCGCAAGCTCATCAGCAAGCACGGGGACTGACGTGGGCTTGGTACATGCATGGATGCGGCAGACAGGAACTCGAGGGGAAGGGAGGCCACATACGCTGTAACTGGGCTGCTCGCAGCTGCTTCTTCAGCCGTTCCACTTCATTCTTTAAAAACCTGATATGCCTCATCATGTTCTCAGGAGAATCAATCTCCATGGAGATGTCTCTAGGCGATGGTGGGGCAGACACAGGCTGGTCTAATTTCTCCTGTAGGATTCTTCACAGCCAGGAAGAGAAGAGGAAAAAAAAAGAAAGAAAAGAAAGCAACAATGAAGACCAGTTTGCTCCAAAGACTACACAACATTCGCGCAGAGAGGTGGCCTGAAAAACGTCCGTAGGACGGACCGATGCCCATCTGTCTAGCTCGCTACAATTACCCCAGGTCAAACAGGCGGCACAGCCAGATCTCATCCCTTCTGTTTCTTGTACGTTCATGTGTTAGTACACGTGCCAGCTCCATGTGGAAGTCAGAGGACTCTCTCAGGTGTGGCTCCTCCCTTTACCCCTGTGTATAACGAGGTCTCTTGCTCTCAGCTGCTAAGCAAGGTAAACCGGCCAGGGCTTCTGAGAATTCTGTCGCCACCTCCCACCTTGCTTTAGGAGCACACTGGGATTACATGCATGGGCTAGCGTATCCAGTTTTATGTGGGTACTGGGAATCTGAGCTCAAGTCCTCGGGCTTTGTGCTACACATATGACCCAAAGACCCACCACCCCTGTTCCTTCCGCTCTTTGAGTGACCCTGACAGTCATTTGTAACTATAAAGTCTGTGGAACACCTTTCTGGTTATTATGCCCAGAGTCCAGCCAACATTTAGACACTAGCTGACTACGTGGTTAGCAAGCTGGCTGAAAAGGATGCTTTGGGTGAAATTTAGGAACTGCTATGAATCACTGTGGAAGAGGAAGTCACTTAGAGCCAGTAAAGCTCCTCCTGATAAAAACCTGTGGGGAAGGTTTGGACAACTGGGACCAATGGTAAAATGTTAAAAAATCAAATCAAATCAGAATTCTTCAGGTAATAGCTGGTGCGCTCAGTTGTTATCATTCAGATGTAACTTAAAGATAAGGGTCAACAGCATTTTGCCTACATAATGACCATTTCTTACAGCTAAGTTCAGTAATAATGCATTTATATGTACATAAAATCTCAACTGCATTCCAAAAGGGCAGGCTAACTGCAACACTCTAACCTCCTTCTGTAAGCCGCTGGGGCTCCTGGAGTTGCTTTGTGTTTAATTAACTGTTTACCTTCCAGTTTGCCCAACTGCAAACTGACTCACCTGTCGTTCTACCCTAGTTGAGAAAATTAACAGGTAAATATGGTCGCAATCATGAAATGACTGCCTAATTCAGATTATCAGAACTGCTACCATAATGCTGACTGCCTGTGGCTGGAGGAAGTCCCCTAGACACATATTTCAAACTTTCACTTTTATTGAACTCTGAGGTTGGTTTGGTGTTTGTAATTCTACATATGAACTCAAAATAGTGTGAACGGGGCTTTAAAACCAACGCACAGGCTTCTGGGAGGCAAACAAGACTCTGGGGCAGGGAACTAAGAGATCAACTTCAAAGGAAACTGGCCTTGACCCCACACAAAGCTCTGAGACAGGATCTTCCTGCCATTCCCTTCCAACCCCAAAGCACAGTGCGGTGTGATCAAAAACAAGGACCAAGGCAATCTGCAACAAGGTCACTTAGAAAACATCCGTTTTTGGGGTGACACTTTTTATCTGTACACTGAACGCACAAGCATTAAACATCCACAGGTATTTATTTACAACAGGCTTAAAAGCAAATGGCTAGCCATTTTTCTATCAAAATCTTCCAACTAAGTGAATCTTAGAGATGTGCACTAATTAACAGGGGAACTGTGGCACTATGGCCGACTCTGACTATGGAGGGAAGAGAAAAACAAGGCTCAGAGAGGAGGCCGCCAAGAGAGAGATCAACATTTATTTCCTTTAACAAGTTAGGATGGTGTATGTGTCACCCAAGCAATTCAAATGTCCCACTGTTCTCCACAGTAACAGCCAGGAGAAATCCAAACTTGCATATACCCCCCCCCACACACACACACGCATGCACAAACACGCACACAACCAAGGCTAAACAAACCTCTTTTCAGCTTCCAGCTTATCCATCCTCTTCCACAGCCGATTCACCAGAGCCTCTTGTTCTTGCTCCAAAGTGTTTTCCAGGTCAATCTTCTCCCGTCTCAACTAGAGGAAAGGGAAGAGCTTTATTGAGAATGCCAGGGCACTGGGGCATCCTTGACTGGGGGATGAGGACAGAGCTTGCAGAATAGCTTCGGAATGACTGGGTGCTAGATCAAACTATTTCCTATGACTGTAACCCCGGTGCTAATTCACCACCATAATTAGACTTATCTCTGTTTCTTGAAAAGCTGCAAGAACCAAGTAGTTAAGATCACAAACCTTGATTCAAATGTCTGGGTTCAAACCCCAGCTCTACCAACAGTCAGTTAGAAGAACATGAAGTTATGAGATGCAAAGGAGAAGCCTAATGTCTGGGTGACGGAGTTTACGTGACTTAACTTAGGCATCAGTAATAGGTGCACTTAGAATCGTGTGCTCAGTATTTGTCACTGTCTCTGGTCGTTTTATCCTGTTCTAGCCACATAGGGCATAACACCACAGCCCCCTATTCTTGCTGTTTTTTTTTCTTTAATACTATCAGTATTTTGATGGTAATATATTACTAGTTTTGTAAGCTGCTATTATATTTCATTTGCTTTTATTACAAAAAAAACCCCTTATTACAAAATAAGGGGGCTTCATTATGACACCTTCGCACACGCACGGACTATGCTGTGACTGGATGCACGACAACCCCATCACCCTCCTCTCAGCTCCCCTCATCCTCCTGGGTTTTGTTCATGAACAAATCATAAATGTCTCAATTCGAGACTTCGGTAAATACCGGCGGTTGTTTCGGACCCTTGAACGAGTCAGGATCATACAGGAAACACAAAGTATTTCATTTGTGTGGAGAAATATGGCTTTGAAGAACAGCTCAAGGGTAACACACAGGGAAGAAGCAGGGTCAGGGTACTTCAGGAATACCTGGCGGCACAGCAGGGAGCTCCATGAGGTCCCAGGGCATCCAGACTGCCAGGTCAGACTGGCTTCCATCTCACAAAAACACCAAACTGCTGGGTTATCTGTAATTATCTCCCCTATACCCTTCTCAGGTTTTTGTTTGTTTTGTTTTAAGTTCAGGTTCCCACAACTGGCACCCTTTCACCCGTGGTCAAATATCTACATATCAGGCCAAGCTCCACACCTCCCACCATGTTATAGCTGATTACCAGAGAGTACATTTGAAAAGCCGCTTCCTAATTAAGGCTTTCAGTGGCATGCCCAATTCTTCACCGGGGTTCAGCAGCTCCACTTCTCATTTCGGGTTCATTAACGGCAGACTGAGAGCCCTATTATGGTCCCCCAATAAACCTGGAACGTCCTTGGTGGATAAAGGGTGTATGAAAGTATCCCTGGGACATGAGCTCCCTGACCTTTCAGGCTTATACCTGGGGGATACAAAAGGGGCAGGGAGGCCCAGCTCCACTGTGCCTCCCCTCACATTGTTTATGTCCCTATTAGAGCAGAAACTGTAATTCCAGCACTCAGAGGCTGAGGCAGGGGTGTGGGGGGGGAGGCGACCAACAGTAGGAGGGCTGAACTGTAATGAAACAAAATGCATGCTAAAATAAAATAGAGGATTCACATTGGGGAGGGGCCAGGGGAAAGAAAGGCTCAGTAACAAACCAAATGAGAACTCAACCCTCTCCTACCAGGCTCAGGTGGGAGGCAAATAAGGGTTTTCCCAATCCACTTTGCAAGGTTTAGTCTAAGCACAATTTCTCCTGTACCACTAAGAGAAAAGACACTCTGAACTCCAAAGATCAGACCCCTCAAATAAAATTTGAGCAGTCTGCTAGAACTCAGACATTACTGATCTATCAGACACTAACCTAGGCATCACAAAAGAAGCTAAATGGAAGACTAACAGACACAAAGTCTACTACAATGGGGGGGTTCTCCCGAAGTGGTCTGAGGGCCAAAGAGATAACTCTGTGGACAAAGGCGCTGGCTAACAAGCAAGGCAACCTGAATTTGCGGCTCAGGAACATGGGAGAAGAGAGCAGACTTCTGGAGATTTTTCACATGCCACGGGCATACCATCTTCCCCCAGAAAAATAACTGTAATTTCTTTAAAAGGAAGAAAAAAAGCACTGAGAGGGGGCTGGGAGCTGGCTCAGGAGATTAAATACTCACCATGCAAGAACGAGGACCATCACCTGGGATCCCACCATTCACAAGGCAGGTCATTACCCCTATAACCCTGGTACTCAGGGGGGAAGAGCGTCAGGGCTAGCTGGTCCCTGGGGCAAGCTGGCTAGCTAGATGGAGCAAATCAGCAGGTTCCAGATTCAGTGAGAGAGCCTGCCTCAGTTGATAAAGTGCAGAGTGACCAGAGAAGACACTTGCTTCCCCCACCCCATGAAGAGCTAGGTATTCAAGTCTGAAGCCACCACATAGCAAGACCCCACTCCCACAAAGAACACAGGGAATATAATCTATTCAAATACAAGCCCTCTATCAACCAAACACTTAGCCAGGATTCTTTTATTTTCGTTTACTGAGAAGATGACAAAGCCTAAGAAAACAGGAGGGGGATGGGATCACCTAAGTCCTTCAGAGAGGTTGTAGCTGAAGGTCACATTAGCTCAGCCCACTCTTACCGCTAGTTCTCTTAATACACATACAGCCAGGCATCCATAATGCTGACCTAGTGGTAGATCAGAACCACTGGAAAAATAAAAGCACCAGTATTTAGAAAATGACCACTCAGGAACCAGCTGTGTGTGCTTCACAGCTGGAGGGGAGACCTGTGCATACATATCAGAAGAAAGTAGCTCAGAGGATTCACGAGGGGACACAGCAGCAGCTGCTGTCAGTGCAGAGTGGCCCTTGCTCAGTGGCACACCCTTCACAGGTTAAAGCTGCAGAGACAGCCAGAACCGAAGCACAGCCTCGGCTGTTTTGGGGTGGTTACTTGGCCCTAGCAACTCTCCTCCTTGCAGGGACACCTCTCATTCTGTCCCCCACACCCCGCCTTCCAGAAAAGTCCTTAAAAGAACAAAACACACAGTCCATTTGTGCTAGTCCAGATTAAGACACTGCCACTGCCCCACCCCACCTTTATCTGATGAACCAATCAGCAACCATTTTTCAGAACTAAGGACAGGTCCTAGGGTATTTGCAGCCCAAGGACTCACACATGTGACAGCTTCATAAAAGTCAACCAGCAAAGAGTCAGAGGAGGGGAAGGGTGGCCACTTTCAAGTCCCAGAGGTTACAACCATCACTGCAGGTCAGTGACAGACTCCAGAAGCTGAGAATGTTTCAGTACTGAGAGCAGACTGAGGGGGTGGGCGGGTGTGTTAACGAACTATGCGGCATGATAAACAGTCCCCTGGATGAAATGGTTGTCTCTTTCCCACTTCCTGCCTTATCTTATTTTTAAAAATGAACATCTATTTTTTGTCATAAAAAAACATTTAAAGGTATCTAATTTTAGAAAGCTGCAGTTTCATAATAGAAACAATACAGCAACCACCAATAGCAACCCAACAATAAACCGGTGTTAATTTGTGGGTATTAAGGCACCCTTCAGGGATCAACCATTTCTCCTACAAGGATAAAAATGAGCAAAGGTTACCTCCCTGAGAGACATCAAGAGAGCCCAGAGTCATCCTTGTATAATTCAACCTCTCCTCTTTTCTTTCAGAAGAACTTCTAAAACAGTGGTTTTTCAACCCATGGGTCACAACCCCTTAATGGAGCATCAAATGACCCTTTCACAGGGGTCACCTAAGACCATCAGAAAATACAGGTATTTACATTATTATTCATAACAGTAGTAAAATTAGTTATGAAGTAGTAATGAAAATAACAACATGAGGAACTGTATTAAAGAGTCACAACTTTGGGAAGGTTGAAAACCACCGCTCTAGAGTCTGCCTGCCTCTACCTCCCAAATGCTGGGGTTAAAGGCCATGGGCCACAACACCCAATGGGAACTTTAAAAAACAGACAACAAAACAGACACACAGGTCTTCCTTCCTGGGGCATCAGCACTCTATTACACAGGCTGGCCATAACTCTCCAGGATTTTTTTGCCTTTTTTGACCAAGTAATTACTGTGGTGGGAGCAGGCCGCAAACCACTGGGTATGTGTCCTTTAGCTACGTCAAAAATTCAGCAGAGGGACCGGAGAGATGGCTCAGTGCAAAAAAGACTGAGCTCAAGTCCCCAGGCAAGAGCAACAAGTACTTATCTTTAAGTTACATCTGAATGATAACAACTGAGCGCACCAGCTATTCCCGAAGAATTCTGATTTGATTTGATTTTTTAACATTTTACCTCATAAAGTAAAATATTGGGACCTAAAGTAAAATACTGGTGACTGGCTGAGGAAGGGTTAAGATGTCTGGTGATAGGTTCCTGGAAAATAGGTAACCCCAAATACCCAAAGAGACAGGTAACAACTTTTTTTTCTTTTTTGAGACAGGGATTCTTTGTGTAGGCTTTGCCGTCCTGATACTGGCTCTGTAGATCAGGCTCGCCTTGAACTCAGAGATCCACCTGCCTCTGCCTCCCGAGTGCTGGGATTAATGGTGTGCACCATCATCATCCACCTTTTTTCTTTCTTCTTTTTACACTTATATCTGTGTGAATGTATGGGCCCTTGTGTGCAGGGGTCCACAGAGGCCAGAAATGAGCACTGGATGGATCCCTCAGAGCTGGAGGTACAGGTGCTCATAAGTTAGCTGCCTCATGTGGGGGTGATGGGATTTGAACTCAATCCTCATGATTAAGCAACAAGGGCTCTTAAGTGCTGCACCATCTCTCGAGCTCAACAACCTACGTTGCTTAATAGCAGCAGCTGTGGTACTTGTCCCTGGGAATATGATCACTGGGTCAGCACAGTGTCTGCCCTCCCTGACGGTCTGCAAAGCTTACGAGACAGAAACAACTGAGCCAAGTATGGAATGTTACAAGACGCCCGGACAACATGTGCAGACGCCCGGCTCACTGGAGGACAGACTGGAAGGCCCGGAGGGGCACAGAAGACCGTGTTCTAGGCAGAGAGAACGAGCCCAAGGAAGTTCTAGAAACAACAAGGCTTCTGACACATCGGAGCAAGCTCTTCCACCTGCAGGTTGCAGCCCCGCTGCAGGATTGTGAAATTGGTCTCATCTTTTGTGACCCACATCTTCCAAAAATGAGGCAGGATGGAAGAATCGACACTCGGCGTGTGAGCGTCTCCCTTCTTAAGTGAACCATAGTCACACACAGTGACACCATAGGCGCTGTGCTGCGTTATCGTGTGCACTGAATCCTCCTGCAGCAGAGGAGAGTCTCCACCTACATGGAGCCTGAGAGAGGCGGGGGCAGGCGAGTAAATACTCCTCCAAACCTGCAAATTAGATATTATGCCTGCTTCACAAAAAAAGGTCAAACTACAGCCTGGGGTCACAGGGCTCATTCCAGCATGGAGGGTGAAAGGGCTCCAGGGAAACTTCTGGAAGTTACTTTAGCTGAGGAGTGGGCATTATAGTTGTTGATGAAACCAAATGACTACCAACCCAGGATCTGTCCTTCACACATGGAATTTGAGAGTAGGGACAACTCACATAAAATGACACTCAAAATTCCGTAAGTAAACGGTGGCGTTACATGGAGCCAATTGTCGGAGGGAGGTAGGTAGGTGTTGTATTCAGGCATCTATACTGGCCTGTCCTTGGTGTTCTAACAGGCTACATCCTCAGCACGCACTCTCTCTCTCTCTCTCTCTCTCTCTCTCTCTCTCTCTCTCTCTCTTTCTCTCTCCATCCTCAGCACGCTCTCTTTCCCTCTTTCCCTCCCTCCCTCCGCCTCTTTCTTCTCTTCTGCTGCTCCTGTCCCCAGAGGCCGGTCTCCCCCTTCCCCTCCCTCTCTTCACATTCCCCTTTCCCCTAATTAAAACCCCTCCACGAGAACTCTGTTGCACAGCATCTTTCTCGTGAGCGCCACTTTTTTAAAAATTACAACAGGTGGGAAGGAGGGAGGGCAGGCAGGCAGGCAGGCAGGCATTTGGCCCGTGGCAGGCAGCTGTGTGTCATTCAAATGTGGACTGAGTCACATGACTGGATTTACTCCACTATTTTCCTGCTTCGTTACTTGAGCGTCTATGCTGGGTGTTGGACGCCACTGTTTCTCTCACTGGTCAACTTTGTGTTCCTGGAACACAACACCCCAAGGTAAGGCAGTGATGAAAGTCGATTAGGCATGCAGTTTTGGGGGCTCAAAGTCTAAGACTGGGTTCAGGCCTAAAGAGGCCCCCTGGCTTGCATCTCAACATGGTGCACAGCATCATAGCAGAAGGATACTGGACAGAGAGATAGGAGACCAGACACTGAGGACTGGAATTCGCCCTGCTCTTTGATAGCTGTCTCTCTCCAGCACTCGAAGGCGGTGGGTGCCCCCAGTGACCTGGTTCCTTCACACCAGCTCCCTGTCTCTGGGGTTCCAAGCCATGCCAGCTGCACCACATCGTAGCACGGCTTGGCCACATCCAAGGCACGACATTTCTCACGAGACAGTTCCCTGAGCCAAGCACAGAGAAGGCCCTGGGACCTGGGGAGCCGGGCTTCACTAATAAGCCACCGTGTGACTTGCCTGGTAGACAGGTGAGGACTCTCTTACCCAGCGGACAGTAAACACTTTGGGATCAAGAGTCTTAGACACAGAAAAACAAAACACAACTTCCAAATGTTGTTACTGTCACCTGAGCAATGTGAATAGCAAGCAAGAGACTTACAGTGACCAAGCTCTCACTGTTGGATAAAGACAGAAGGACTCGCAGGCAAAGGACAGTGTTTGGTATCAGCTTTAAAGGCATGGTGGCCGGACTAGTCCACTTCAGTACTGTGGTCAGTAAAGGCCTAGCAGGTTTCCATTACTTCAGCATGTTCCCATACACCTGCTTATAAATTCTCTTTGGCACTGGGCATTTAGAATGTGAAATAAACCCAAACTGGACGGTTATGAATGTTGTGGGCTGTCTAAACAGATAGAAGTTGAGTTCCCTGAGGGACAAACAACGTATTCCCTTGTCTAGAACACCAGACTGGGGACGCTCCCCTCGCCTATCATGTGTGACCTGCGTAACAGGAGAAAGCTTGGTCCCCAGCCCACCCCTCTGATTCCATCTCTGAGAAGGGAGCCCAAGTGGGCTGGGCCACTGACAGGCCAAACTCATCTGTTCCTGAGGAGCGAGTCCCAAGACCCTCCTCCTCTGCAGAATGTTCTGGAGGAGGTATATCAGGAACAAGAGGATACAGTGACAACTTCTGGAAGCAGAGCTGATGTCCCCAAAATGATCCTCATTGTCTCGGGTCCCCATAGGGTGTGAGGACAATATTTACCTTCTCAGCAACACGGCCTTTCAACTACAAACTCACACGCTGCAACACAAGCACCAGCAGTAGCTCTGGTGGCCCAGGGACCGTACCCACCGGGCTGCTATTGTTCCTGCCTTAATAATCAAGGAAGCCCAGCTCTGCACTGAAGAGAAGACCAAGCACTACTCATTATCCTCTCACAAGGAGGCCCCAACTTCCAACGCCATCAGCTGAGAGCAAAGGCCTTGTAGAAGCGAAGTTAAGCATGGCCTCCAGAGGGGGGAGCCCGAGAACACAGTTCGTGGCCAGGTAAGCCCTGCTTTATGAAGAACAGGGATGCGCCTCTTAAAAACCATGACAGCCCAAGCTGCACCTTCAAATGAACGCAGCATGGCCAATGCAAAGTTCCGGCAGAACGGCTTCCAAGAGCCCTTCCTCAGGTTCATCCACCAAGTGTGAGCTATGCTAAAATTATGTTTTATATACAATTTTAAATAGTGAACATGTGACCTAGCAATTTTCATTTCAAGGTAGGTTTAAGGCCAGGCAAGTAGGGGTTTCTTGCTGTTCACACAGTAAAAAAACAAAGACAAAAAACTGTACACACATCTTTGTAGAGCACTGGAAAAGTTCACCCAAACACGTACTAGACGATGAGTGGGATGGGTAAGCTGCGGTACACCACACACAGTGGGAAATTATTCGGCTAGAAAAGAGACAGTAGTGTGCAGACATGGACCGCTATGCTAAATGAAGGGTGTCTGTCTCAAGAAGCCACGTATACCGTATGATGTTATAGTGGGAAAAAACACCTAGAATAGGCAGATCCATCTACAGCAGGCTTAAGGGGAGCAGGACAGCCAGGTGGAGGGTGTGAGGCTTCTGTTGGAGTCCATGGGACTGCTCTAAAGCCGACTGATGATGCCAGCACAACTGTAAATATACTACATGAAATGGCGATCCGTGCATTACATCTCAATAGAACTGGGTCTAAAGGGGGAAGGGGCAGGGCAGCAGCTTGGGCTAGTTGTGGAATGCCCATTTAGCATGCAGGAAGCCGTGAGTTCAAAGTCACCCTCAGTCACAACAGTGATACTGAAGCCATCCTGGGCTATGTGAGATCCTGTCTTAAAACATAGAAGAAGAAGAAAAAAAAGTAAATCCTAAACAGAGGAACCAGAGCCACACCTGGTTCCTTTCACATTCAGAGCAGGTCCTGAACACTCCCCGCACCCAGCGCTGTCTTCTAACAAGGAAAGGATGGCCGGCTCTCTTGCGTTCAAAGCAACACTCAGGCCTAACCATGATGTGTCTGTGGGGCCGTAAGACAGAGCACTCCCCCTGCCCCCAGCAGTTATGGCTTCAACAGTGGTGGATCTGGATCGTTGGAAAGAACAAAGGTGCCCACCGCTGATGGTGACAGCCATGCATAGCGCATCAACAGCACACACGGCGCAAAGCCATGCTGACAGCAAC
>NC_022028.1:41566027-41571437 GCF_000317375.1 Microtus ochrogaster | reverse complement strand
GGGGGGGGGGTGCTGCGGAGGCTCTAAAAAAACCAGAACATCCCTCTCAAACACTGGTTACAATTACCTGTGGTGCAAAAGGATGCAGCAGAGTTCTTCACACTTAGCCACCCAGACCCACCCACGCGAATGCCAGAGACATTTTAGACAGTGTAACAACTCTCCGCTTTAATTAAAATATAATCTTGACATGCCTCGTCTCTGATTCCCTGCAAGACACACTCTGCTGGGTCTGCTCCTAGTAAGACGCAAGCTCACAGACAGTGTGCACTGAGCTGTTACTTAAGCCTGTGAGGAGCGCAAAGCCTGAAAGACATCAGGAGAGACCACCCGGGCTCCAGTCTTCACAGCGCTTTTTTTCTAAGTTTCCTCTAAGACTGAAACATTCCATCCTGTAGCAAACTCCTTAAAAGCTAGAAGGTAAACAACTCAAAACAGCTTCAGAAAGTCCCTGAAACTGACCAGATTCTCTAGGCCCCTCTCTGCCAGAGTCAACAACAACAACAAAAAGAGACAGTACCCCCCTCAGACTCAAGGAAGCCAAGCTACAAGCAAGACTTGAGACCAGACCAGCTAGCTCCCTGGAAGCAGCAGCAACCCTCTGACCTGCCTGGGAGGGGTCTGGACCAAGGACACTCTCCAAACCTGTGGAGCTGCCTGGAGGCTCTGCAGTGTGCTCCCGGCTATTTTGTGTCAGCTGTCCCCCGTGCTCGGTGATAGGCTGTCTTTGAGTCATTTCTGCCCCTGTAACCCCTCACCTGTTTTCCTGCAAGCAACCGCAATAAAACTCACTGGCTCACCGAAGCTGGACTTTGGTGGCGTCCACATCTCGCCTGCTGTGAGTTCCCTATCTGGGGTGAACAGACACTGTATCTCCTGGGAGAAGTTTTGTCACCCGACACCCCTTTCCCCATCTCCCCAAGGCTTGTGAGAGATTACAGCCCTCTACTGCTGATGCTAGCTTCCTTTCTCCACCTTGTGGCCACAACTGACACCTGGGGAGAGGGTCACAGCTTATGAGCACACACCAAGCAGAAAGCTGCTTAAAATACGGGCCACGGACATCATAATGTCCCAGCGCAGTGTGCACAATACCGATACTGTGAGACTCTTACTGAGCCTCCTGAGTGTCCCTCGGCTAAATGGTTAGACGCCTGGGACCTGTGCTGTGGAGTAAGACACAAACCCTCAAAGGTTTATCCTGCAGAGCCGTTTGTCTATCATGGCAATGTGGTAGGTAAACACTGGAACAAAGCGTTTTAAAACTGGGGAAATGCGCCTTCTAAAACTTATATATTGCATCTTTCTTACAAAGCTGATTAATAGAAACAGAGAACTCTAGATATACGTATGAAACAACCAGCATTTAGGAACAAAATTTAACAAGGAAGGGATGAGGACATTTTTAAAGAAATCATTCAGTCCCACAAAACTTAGGCATAATTGGTCGGTCCCCTCCTTTGATACCTTTGTGTAGGGAACTATGTGGATAACAAGAAAATAAGTCACTGTTGGCTGAAAAACACCTCTCATTCCCATCCTGGATTCAACTCAGGCAAACTGTGAACACCCAGACCTATAGAGTGACGGACAAACGGGCCAGCACAGGGATGGACAAAGAGAAAAGATACAGACGGAGAGAGATCACAACACTAGCACAAACGTAGCCAGATCATCCTATGGTTTTCACCATCTGCAAGATGGAGCTGGGATGTCTTAACCCACTTGCTCAGCTCTGAGTGGAAGCCCAGAGCCACACACCGTGGAAGGCTTTTTATAACGTGCCTAAGGGAAATGTCACCTCAGGCCACTAAGTGAGAAAAGGCATCAAAGGTCACAATGCCGGGGACACAGCTGCCTGAATGGAAGGATGATGGCTGCCACAGCTGTGTACGACATGAGAAGAAGGACCAGCGTGTACTTCTAAGGCTAGCTCTGGAATGGACACCCACAGCCGCCTGTCAGACAAGCGGAGGAGTCCAGTGACACTAGCCACCTTCTGTACCTCCCCCAGTCTGCTGCTCCCCTGTTTTGTTTGCTAATGGAGACCTGGGGTCAGAGACGTGCGCACAGTTCATCAGGGTCACCTTACCACTCCTTTACCAGTCTCTACAAGGCTAACTGAGTGGAGGCCGCTCCTACAGGCGTGCTAGGAATGTGGGAAGGTGTCCATCGTTCCTACTGAACGACTCTTGACCGCGGCTTTGGTCCCCACAAGCCTGCCAGAGGACTGACACCCTGGCCTTAGAACCTTTCCCCTCTGCTTCACAGCAAAGGGAGCGGACGTTTCCGCCATGAAACAGGAGCTCACGGCCCAGCACCTGAAGCACACTAATTGTGGTTGAAGCGAGAGAGCACGTGAGGAGACAGAACAGGGAGGCAGGCAGTAAGAGCTGAAATGAGTCCCTCCTTCCGACTCCTCTGTGCCTACCCCCACCCATGGTGAGAGAAAGCAGGGAGGGAGCCACGGCTCACCTGCTCTAACGTGAGTTGCTTGGAGATGGTGTCATTCTCCAGCTTTTTAATCTTCTTCATCAGCTTGTTGACCTGAAACTCCTGCTCCTGCTCCAGATGCTGCTCCAGCTCCGCCTTCTCATGCTGCAGCTGGAAGACAAGAACACGGGTGCAGACACTGAGCAACTCAAACGCCATCGATGCCTTGCAAATCCGGGTTTCCGAAAACTGCACCACCAAGAAGCTGCTCACGAGCAAAATGGTGCCTACTCACGTTCACATGTGCACAACTCGTAGCTGATTCTTTGCAAACACAGGGCGTCGTCCAAACAGTAAATACATAAACCATAATCAAACCCTGTTATCTATTCTAAGAGTTCAGTGGATATCTCTGCAGGGAGGAACTGGGAACCAGGGATCAGAGAGGGATGCCTTAGAACACGTACCGCAGCCCCTTTTAAGTTATACATCATGGACAGAAAGACTAAGGACTTCAGGCACAAGCGTGCCAATGAAGAGAAGGTAAGCTCTCTCTTCTTCTGCCTTAAGATTTGGATTTGAACTGACGTTGTCGGGCTTCTGTGACCAGTGCCTCTTGCCTGCTCAGCCATCTCACCGGCCCAAGGAATTTTCCATGTAGAAACTTCACACTGCCAGCCAATTAAATTAACCATAACCTACTCAGATTTGCATCATGTCTGTAGAAAGAGATGTCACAATCCGAAAATACACTTCACAAATTATCCGGAATTATGCTATTTCCCAAGGTGCACGTAAGCTGGTGTTGGCAAAAATCAGCAACATCAAGTTTTCTTTGCATAATGAAATCATCACACCTCCTACGTCTCGCTAAGAAACCCGGGGTGTGTATGTGGGGGGTGGAGGGACTGGGCGGGACCTCTTATATATGCAATTAAAAGTTAATGCTACGGTGTTAAATGTGAAAAAATTTACATAGTTTGAATATAAAACCAACCTTTAAAATCAAAAGGGAATTAAAGAAACCCAGGGGTCACAGGGGAGGCCAGAGTTCTCACTGATAACCGGTCGTGATTTCCGGCACTCTCATGGGTGGGTGTGTTATGATTACGGCCCGAGAGGGACCTAAGCAGGACCCATGGTGGGTGAAAGACCAATATGCATACAGACAGAGCTTGGGTATAGAGTTTATTGAGATAAAGGGAATGGGGAAAGAGAAAACAGGAGAGGTGGTGGCGGGGGAGAAAGGAGAGACAGAGACAGAAAGCTGCCTCCTCAGAGAAATGGCAAAAAGGAAGAGTGGGAGTGGGCGGGGCTTGCCTCTTAAAGGACAGGGTACTGTCTGCCAGGCCTGCAGGCGTGAGGCAGGGCACAGGGCATGATGCACTGTGCCAGGTTCCCAAGGGGCAGGGCCAAGGTGTGCCTGGATACTAACAGGGTGGAGGCCATCAGTGAGACACAGACACTAATCTACAGCCCTCTGCTGCAGAACCCAGCAGAGCTGAGGGTAATAATGAAGTACGCAGAGTTTTAACGTCTTTCACAGAACGGTATGTTCGGCATGAGCAGTGGGGCCCGGCCCATTTCACCTCCATTTTTATAAGGAACACAACAACTCACTGAACAAAGGAGGGCAATGCACCTGGAAATCAACAGAGCTCCAGAACCACACCCAGCCCTTGGCCCCATCCCTCAGCGAACCCAGGACACGCTGCCTTCAGACTCTGCCTCCAGTCTGCCGAGAGACATGTTTGGCATTTGGAGAATCAAAAAAACTAACTCCAAGAAAAATTAGGCCAGCCACTTTCCCTCAGGAGGGGACAGTGGGCAACTTGGAGACCCAGGGCCAGATCACCCCCAAAGAGACACACACTCACATCTGGCAGGGGTTTCTGCTGCTTAGAAGTGCATACTGTCTAAAGGCACCTTCTCAATCTGAGGTCATCTTCCACCACGGGAAGTGTTGACCGAAACAGCTGCTGCATCCTCCCTCCCCACAAACAAGCTGGTCACCCTTGCAGGGACTCAGAAAAAAAAAAAAAAAAACAGAAAGCAGATGTGAGGGGATGCTTACAGGGATAAATCTATTCTTAGCTCATTCTTGAAAACTCAGGTTCTGCAAGTCCATGCAGTCATTCAAATTACACGAATGGCCAGAGCCCAGGCAGAGCTTCTGAGCAGCAGACTCTGAAAAACAAGCAAGGGCTGCCTTCACCAAATACCGCCATTCCGGGCATGTGTGGGGTGCAGGTATGAAACTCAATGTTAAGATGTCCCTGTGCCTTGAAATAGACTGGCCACATTAGGTCTGTCGGTCTGTCTGCGAGTTAGGCACTTAAGTCTTAAACCCTTTAATCCATTTACATAAAGGTGTTTCTGAATATATCCTCAGACATGTTTTTCAACTGCAGGCATTTTATTAGCTGAAAATGGCTCCTTTAGTTTTTCTTTTCTTCTGTTTTCCTCTGAAAAGAGTATTACTGCTTCTGCCCCCAGGTAAATTAAAACAATAAAGAATGGAATCTAACCCTGAAAAGCTTCTGGCCCAACCCGCATCATCTGTCAGGGAATGTTAACCCGAGAGGCAATGGCTGATGGCAGGAAGTCATATTTAGACAGATGTTCAACTGCTGTCAATAGCCGGCAAGGCGTTTCAGTTAAAAGACAACACCGTGAACTTAGAACAAGGCTCTGCTGCGGGGTCGGTGTCCTCCAGAGCCATGCCTTAAGGAAGACTGGAGGATAAAACTGTCGTGACCAGGACAAGGTCCCCAGGTTGCACTACCACTTGGAAGCTACTGAGCTACCACCCCGAGCCCTGACTCTGTCACAGCTGTCATTGTTCTCCAAGGAGAGAACAGAGTCAGCAGCCCTTCTGCCACCTCTCAGGTGACAGGCAGATCTGAAGCAGGGCACGGAGTTTCCCAGCGAAGGAAGCAGAAGAAAAAAACGTGGCTCAGCGCAGGAATGGCTTACC
>NC_022028.1:41553306-41565647 GCF_000317375.1 Microtus ochrogaster | reverse complement strand
AAAAACTCTACAGGTAGAAAGTGTCACACCTGCCTTCATGCCGGAATAAAAACTACAGGGGCACTCTACACTGAAACCGCAGCCAGGCTGTGTGCAACAGTCACGCTGTGTGTTCTGACTTGAGTCCTCTCACCCAGGATACCCCCATTAGTTATAAACAGATAAATCCCAACTCCTAGAATACCTGAAATCCTTTACACCCAGTGTCCCAAACATTTCAGAAGAGACACTCTGTCTCTTCTGTGCCATTTCAACCCATCCTGGACGGAAGAGGGCTCGGATGGACACCCTGAATCCACCTGCTGGTTCAAACCATAGCTCATTTCACCACAAACCCTCAAGGGAACCTTGTCGGAGGCAGACCTGAGAGCCGCCACCAGAAATGAGCTCCAGGACCCTCGCTGCTTTGTCTCCAATACGGGTGAGAACCTCCAACTCAACCACTAAATCTCTAATCTCATCAGGGCCCTTCACATGCTGCCACTAAGGTCTGCAATTCTTATGAAAAACAAAATAATACCAAGTTTAAAGAAAGCAAGCAAACGCCACAACATGCTAGAAAACAACTACCACTATTTCCTTAATGCAACTCTACTCTGCTTATTTGGGTGAAAAGGGTTGTTTTGAAAACTGGAGTTTAGGCGCTGAGATGGCTCATAATGGCACTTACAGAGGGCGAGAATTCTGTCCCCAGCACCCATATGATGGGTGGCTCATAGCCAATTCTAACTTCAGTTCCAAAGGATCTGATGCCCTGTTCTACATTCCCATGTTACACATGCACATAATACATATACATACACTCAGGTGTGTGCATACATGCACATAAAACACTTTTAATAAGGAGGGTTTAAGTATACTCTACAGAAGGTATTCTCAATGACTATGGAATAACAAAACAGTTGTGGTGCATACTGTTAATGCTGACGACAGCGAGTCTATGAAACTGGGACCACATTTCATCACAGGTGTTCACCTAGCAGGTTTTACTCTAAGACAGGGTCCTAGCTGCTCAGGTGGGCCTTGAACATAAGCCTCCTGCCTCAGCCTCTTAAGGAGCTGGGATAACAAGCCTGCACAACCAGATGACCTTGTGCGCTCAACACCACTTGCTATACAGTAGTGAAGAAAGCTGCACCCGGCTCACCTGGGTACCAACGTGAGCAGCCATAGGTGACCACATGGTGTCCTTTGCCAGGTTCCAGGCTGCACAGCAACGGTCTTACCTATTCTTGATGCAGCCTGAGTGTCACCCCAGGACCCAGCTTCCTCAAGGAGACCTGAGGCACCCCTCTCAACAGTAATTTGCCTCTTTGTGTACAACTTCCCGCTCCCCACCTAAAAGACTGACGGCTCAGCCGGTCACAGCCACCTGCATGGGACCAGGTAAAACCTACAACTGGAGTTAGCCACTGGACTGTTGTCACTCACCTATTCCTTAGGAAAATATTATAAAATGTCTGAGAACATTAATCACCTCTCAGGAACCAATTTTACAGCCCTTGACTGAGAGACAACTCAGACACACACCATGAGCTCTGGAAGCATCCTGAGGGTCTCTTAAGAGCACACTCCAATTTGCACACCCCTCCCCCATGCACACACCGCTGCTGCTGGCCCCCCGTCCTTGCTCAACAGCTCCCTCACATCGCCCTGTCCTCCATCACATGAATTCAGCCTCTGCCACGGCTAACAAACACCCTCGATGCCCCAGGCTAGCTGAGGTCTTACTATTGTTCATGAGATTACATCAACCACTGAGGACCAATGGATCAGGGTCTTCAGTGGATCTGATCAGCAGATGTCTTGGTTAGGGTTTCTACCTCTGTGATGAAATGCCATGACCAAAGCGACTTAGGGAGGAAAGGGTTTACTTGGCTCACACTGCCATATTGCTATTCATCATTGAAAAAAGTCAGGACAGGAACTCAAGCAGGGCAGGAACCTGGGAGGCAGGAACTGATGCAGAGACCATGGAGGGGAGCTGCTTACTGGCTTGCTCTATATGGTTTGCTCAGCCTGCTTTCTTATAGAACCCAGGACCACCACGAGCCAGGGGATGGTACCACCCACAATGGGCTAGGCCTTCCCCCATCAATTACTAATTCAGAAAATGCCCTAGAGGCTTGCCTACAGCCTGAGCTTATGGAGCCATTCTCTCAACTGAGGTTCCCTCTCAGAGGGCCACGGTTCATGTCAAGCTGACATAAATTTAGCCAGCACAGCAGACAACCCCTGATATTCCAAGTGTCCTCTTTAACACTGGAAAATAACTGCCTACTAATTGCAGATTAAGTATAAAGACATTTGCATCACGTTCAAGTCCTTCTGCAACCTAGTCCAGTCACAGTCTCCAGGCTTTGTACCACGCTCACACAACAGCATGAGCAGAAAGAGACGGGCCTGAGTGAGGGAGTGGCTGTGGAGGCAAATCCTGGGCTAGGGAGAGAGCTCAGTGGGAAATGTACTGCCGTGTAAGCCTAAGGATGCTGTTGGCCTAGCACCCATGGAAAACGTTGGGTTAGGCAGCAGCATGCCAATACCGGAGCTTGGAGGGGGGCGGTGTAAAGGGGGATGGACAAGCAGATCTCTGAAGCTCCCCGGCCAACTGAAAAGCTGAATTGGAGAGCTTGAGGTTCCGAGAGAAGCCATCTTGATAAAGAATTAAAACGGGCTGGGAAGATGGCTCCACGGAGAAGCAATCCCCGGAACCCATGTAAAACCACCCTGTGTGAGTGTGTGTCTACTACAATCCTAGTGCTCCTAAGAGAGCTGCGGCAGAGGCAGGAGCCAGGAAACTCTGGGGCTAGCTAACCTGTACACACAGGAGCTAGCCAAGAGACTTTGCCTCAATCGAAGTGCAAGGCACGGACCAACACTTGTACAAACAGACATGCCCACACACATCACACACTTAAAAAGAAAAAAGAAAAAAAATAAGTAGAGTGGAGATCTTTTCAGAGAGGGACCAGGGGCCAAGCGGTGGTGGCTCACACCTTTATCCCAGCACTCAAAAGGCAGAGGGAGATAGGCGGATCTCTGTGAGTCTGAGGCCAACCTGGTCTACAGTGCGAGTTCCAGGACAGAATCCAAAGCTACACAGAGAAACCCAGTCTCAGAAAAAAACAAAGAGAGAGGTACCAGATTCCCAATGTTGGACATCTGGCTTGCAGGCACATGTATACACACATGCACACTTATGCAAATACACATACTACACACAGACAGAAGGCCCATGTCTTTTCCCTCGGTCTTTTTCTCCATATTGTAAAACTTTTGGAGGTCACAACTCTGGGGGTCACGCAGGCCTGCTCCTAGCAGAAAGTGGGTCTAACTTCCACCTCGTGCCCCTGTCACCTTAGAACTTTGTGTACAGAGTCTGACTCCCACATCCCAAGTTAGTAACACTGGGGGGGGAGGGGGGTAGCTCAAAACACTTCCACAGTGGTGCCTCCCCGTGTGCCTCCCGGCACAATGTGCCCCACCCTCACACAGCAGTGAGCACGGTTGGCAGGTCTTGTGCGTTTTAATGATAGTTCATGGCACTTTTAGCACGTGACCCTCTAAAAGTAGGGAATCTGCTTGAGGGCACTGTCATACCCTGGGCACCTTGGGTAACTTGCTGTCTGTTATTTGCTCTCACTTGGCATAGGGAACTGTGACCCTGTGCACCACACAGGACAGACGCTTACCTTCAAAGGCTAGCAGACAGCCAGAAGGCTTGCAGGTGAGGGTTCCAGCCAAGGTCTCTGGTCCAAACCCTTTGCCCTCAGCCTTGACGTAAGTGGCCACCCACACTGTATCGCCCTGAAGGGCAGTGACCAGGACTCTTTACTCCACGAAAAAGCTCACACGGTGGCTGGATGAAGGATGGCACCGGCACTCTGTGCACACTGTCTGAGGCCCTAGAATGACCCTCGGGATGAATGAAAACAACTCGGGAGTACAAAAGACAGCATGGTGAGGGTGCCGCACCCACACCAAGAACAAAGCTGTGGCGGTGTCGAAGTTCAATGACACGGCAAGAGGCTGCTAACGGGGCTGCAAGATGCAAGTAGTGGATGCCATCACCCCAACCGACAAGTACCCCCTCTCCCTGAGGTCCTCACCCCCCGATTCTCTCGGTAGTCACCTCCTTGCATCCTCTGATTTCCTTTTTGACTGTCTGTACATACTTAGATACCAGCTCTGCCTGACTTTGTGTCCTTTTTATCCAGTCTCCTCTGCTAATCGTACTTGCGGTAAGTTAAAACCGTGGCTCTTATTTTTATCACACTGAATGTCCAACTAAATGAGTACGCAATGCTCATCTTTTACTGGTCACAGACACTGAGTGACTTCTAGTTGGTGGTGCTTAGGAGTGAGAGACGAGAAGGGCCTCTTCTCCAGGGGGTGGCGAGCACGTGCAGACAGGGTGACCTCCTGAGGGAAGAGTGTGGCTGCTGCATCACATGGAACCAAGATTTCTAGCTTAGGAAATGCCAATCTGTTCCAAAGATGCCACACTTCCGCGGCTCTCTGAGCAGAGCACGATAACTCGTTAACACTTGGGCTGGAGTCCTGTACTTTCTTGCTTGTGCCCTGGCCATTTAGCTACCCTACCAACAAGATCAGCTGGGTCAAATTCTGTGCCATTTCTCCTCCCAACTGTCTGTGTCCCAAACTCCTATTGTGTCTCTGACCCTCAAGGCACATCTCCTAGCGATGAGATAAATCCTAATGGACAATACCTCCAGCCTTACTTATCGCCACTAGCCTGGCTGTCTCCACAGAGCCAGGGCCTCTGTCCAAAGGCCTGTTTTCCCAATCTAGAGTCTAGACGCCTCTCCTGGGCTTCTGACCTTCTGTGTCAACCTACGCCACCAGCTGCTTTCCCACTCTGAAGGATGGGGAGCGCTTTTCCAGCCATAGGCCCACACCTCTAAGCCTCCTGTGTTCCCACTGATGGCTCAAGTTCATCCAGTCAGGTCAACCTGACACAAGACGCACACTCCCAACGAGAAACAATAATCTTTCTCTCCTTCTCATAAATCCAGCAAGCTTCGGCCTTGGCTTTAACCTCGTGATTTTTATTCTCCTTTAACCTTTATTTTCCCTGCTATCTGCTCTATCTCATACTTTATGTCAAAGCCGGGCCAGAGCAGCTTCTGACCCCGTGCATCTTTCCAGAATCAATACCAACTCACTCAAGGACGAACGGTGTGTGTAGACACACTCGTGTGTAGTCTTTCAGAGAAACGTGGCAATGTTGGGATTTTCAATTACTTTTATTTTACGTGTATGAGTGCTTTGCCAGCATGTTTGTCCATACACCAAATGTGTTCAGTGCCCATAAAGGCCAGAAGAGAGTCTATGGTTCCCTGGCACTGGAACCATAGATGGTTGTAAGTTACAGTATGGGTGCTGGAAATCGAACCCGGGTCTTCTGGAATTGCAGCCAGTGCTCACAAACACTGGATATTCTCTCCAGCCACTGAGCAATGTCTTATCCCTGCAGAGCTTTCTCGTATTCTCTTGTCCTCACACTGAACCCGTTCTACGGAGAGCTGCCATGCATGCTATTAACAGGGGGATTTGGGTTTGTACTTTGGCCACGGGTGGGCCAGTGGCATTTCAAAAGCAGTTTAAACAATCCGGCAGTTCCTTGCAGCTGTTTTGTGAATGGAACTTATTTGCTCCATGAAAGGAAATGAAAACCAGACAGAGATGAGAGTCTGGTAACTGGGAACGAGAAGTAAGCAAAAAAACCAAACCTTCCAACTGTTTTTGGTAGCTATGATGCAAAAGCAATCTCCCCTGGTCAGTATTATCTCCAAACACCACTGGCCCCAAGGACCACAGGTCCAGCCAACCTAATGAAAAACAGATATCAAGGTCTCTTCACCTCCCCCACAGGAGGCGAAGCTGCCATTTGAATGCATACCAAGACATTCTTGACCTCGGCGACCCTGAAATTAACAAAACAGTTTCTTATTACCACTATGTCATGGGATTTTGCTGCCTGCACAAACTGAATGAAATGAGTTACCACCTTTGTGGAGGCATCAGGAAGTAGCCTCATATCCTAGTTGGCATCTCAGAGGCATAAAAGCTTAGGCGTTCTGGGGAAAGCACACCCATCTGGGGGAGACACAACTTCTCCACGAGGGAGAGGGAGAAAGCAAGGGGTCTTTTCTATTGTTGAGACAGAGCACCATGACCAAGGCAATGTTTAGTTGGTCTCACAGTTTCAGAGGCTTAGAGTCTACAATGCTGGAGGAAAGGCATAGCAGTAGAACAGCCGAGAGCTCACATCTTGATGCACACAAGTAGGAGGCAGAGAGGGAGCTAACTATAAACGGCACAAGTCTCAAAGCTTGTTCCCAATGACATACTTCCTCCAGCAAGGCCACCCCTCCTAATGCTGCCTAAACCAGCAGCAACTGCAGATCAAGGACTCAAACATTCGCGAGCCTATGGGGGCCATTCATGCCAACCACCACGGAAGCATGGTGGGCAAACAAGAACTGGGCACATTATTTTGCTTCCTTCCCATTTTTATTCCCTTGGAAGAGAAGGAAGGACGCTACTGCCACTGCATGGCACCAGTCTGAAACACTCACCACCGTCTTCTGAATGATGTTCATCTGAGGCACCAGCTGGCAACCTCCTGGTGCCAGCGGCTTCACCACCAGTTTCACACAAAACTTCCACGTTTCTACAGATGCTAGAAAAGTACTGAAATTATAGAAAGCATTCTAACCTCGGGGGCCAAGTTAGTAACAAAAATGACACTCAAGGGGCAGGAGAAGCGATGGCTCAGCAGTTACAGGTATCCACTGCTCTTTACAGAGGACTTGAGTTCAGTTCCCAGCACCCACATTGGTCAGCTGCCAATCATCTGTAGCTCTAGCTCCAAGAGGGTCCAATGGCCTTGGTGGGCATTGCACTCACATGCACAAACCCCCCTCTCTCTGTCTCTGTCTCTCACACACACACACAAACACATACAATTTAAAAACAGAATTGATTTCTCAGTAGAATAAAAGTCATTTCCATTCCATCTAAAATGACAGCATTTCCCTCTGGGCCAGATCCTACTTCAAATGCAAATCAAAATAAGACCGCGAACCTATTTGTTGTTTCAAGGTAAGCAAATTGAAAACTGGACCAGATTTTACAAACTGAGGAATATGGAATATCCAGCATTCCTTATTACCCTCCATTATTCTATGATGAAAGCAATAGAGGGTCAGCATGGAGTGAACCCCAACCAGGCATTTGGATTATACTGGTTCTTAATGATGGGAGATAAGTGAGAAACCTTTATCACCCAAGAATAAGTCTGTCTGACCATATGAGCCTCCATGCTACTCATGACCATGACAGCGGGGCTCCCAGGGCTGAAGTAAGGGGCAGGGAGGCGGTTTTCAAGAGGCAAAGACATCCAGTTGACAGAATTTTTAAATCCCATGAAAAGAGTGTCCAGTTACAGAAACAATGCATGTTGCTCACAAACAGCAAGAGCAGGCACACCTACAATGACCATAACCTAGCGGGGTGCGGCAGTGCGCGGCTGTATTCCCAGCACTTGAAAGGCTGAGGCAGCAGAATCATGAGCTGGGGCATGATGGAGACCTTGCCTCAAAAGGTAATAAATTAATTAATAACAGACTGTATGCTCCGCCCCCAGCCCAAGTGACTGCTAACATGTTGGAGAACCGCTTTGGAGACTCCTAACATACAAGCCGTCTATCAGTGTGAGTCTGCTCATTCCAAGCACCGTATTCATTTCAACTCCACATAATGACGATGCTGCCTTCTCTCTGAGGGGCTGCAGAGCAGCGCCGTACGCTATCCTTCGAAAGCTACTACTCTTTCAGGTCAGCCATCACTCATAAAGTAGCCAGTCCCACAACGGGGGCTCAGAAAGATATACAGTCCTCCGAATTAAGTTTTCACAAAACAGAAAAGCACGCGGCGAGACGAGCTACACGCTGCATGTCTGACATCGTGCGGTTTGCTCTACTGAAGACTCACTTCCCAGACTGATAGTCCGAAGGG
Organism: Microtus ochrogaster; assembly: GCF_000317375.1. Lineage (NCBI taxonomy): Eukaryota > Metazoa > Chordata > Mammalia > Rodentia > Cricetidae > Microtus > Microtus ochrogaster. The sequence goes on along the minus strand of NC_022028.1, from coordinate 41,557,604 downwards.
CCCTCACCTACAGTTACATGAACTTGATTTTGTTTTGATATAAGCATCTCAGGAGCCGGTATGGTGCCTTCAGTCCCTGGAGGCAGAAGCAAGAAGAACTCCGTTGGGCCTCGGCTAATTGTTCTCAGGAATCTCTTTGAAACGGATACTAAGAAAACATCCAATCAAGACAGAGAAATCACACTGTCCTATAAACTGGATGTCCAGTGGTGTTTGGGTGGAACACGCTAAAGCACTCTCATGGAGAACAGATCAACTCTGCCACGTGTGTTTGTCTGTGGCACCTACAACAGTCTCCCTTAGCAAGTTTTTTATATCAAAACAGAAATAAACACCTCAAAAGCCATATTAAAGGAACTACACAGTTGGAAAAGTCTATTCACGCCGATTACTCTTAACAATCTTCCAGATGGAGTAAGCTTTTCCACACTGGGTGGTTCAGAGTTTGAGTATCTGACAAAGGACCGGTTGACTCCATTCAGGAAATGTGTACCAAGGGCCTGGAGGGTGGGGATCAAACATGAGACAGTCCTTTCCTGGAGTTATAGCTCCTCCGACTGGCCAACAAGGGAGGCAGGTTCTTGGGCATGTGTGTATGCCTACTGAGTTAGTTTCTGTGATGAGCTATTTGGCTCATGGTTTGAGGGTGTATGTCCATCACACAGAAGGGTGTGCAGTGGGTGTGTGAGGCTGATCCCATTACAGCCTTAGGCAGAAAGTTCAGCTCACTCTCTCTTTAGATAGTCCAGGACCCCCGCCCTCAGGGGCAGTGAAACTCCATCAGGATAGGTCTTCCCTCCTCAGTTAAACCTGTCTGGAAATGCCCTCCCAACAGACCTCCTGGCCGATTCTAAACCCTGTCAAGTTTTCAACTGAGACCAAGCAATACAGCTGCTAGCTGAAAGAACGGGTTTATAGAGCTGTAAAAGGAGCCCCACTTGGAGACAGGCCAGAAACGCCTACCTCCAAGCAACACACTACTGACTACCTTCAAGATCCCAAGACCCAGAAGACGATGGTCAATACGGTTCCTCAGTGAAGAGTTTCAGTTTGAAAACGTTCTGGAGATGGAGAGTAGCGACACTGTCAGATGTTAATGTACAAACTACCACAGAATTAGACCCTCAAAATAGACTTAACACCATGTTTAAGCAAGTATAAACAACCAACAACCACCTAAAGACTATAAGCCAAGCCGAGATTCATGAGGAACTGAATCCCTATACCCGAGAGTTTGACAGTGTGTTCTGAGACTTGCCTGCTCACCACACTTTATACTGGGTCTCAAGGTGGACACGAGACACTACTACATGAAGTTTCAGACTATATACTACTTTGGGGGGTAAGGGGTTCAGTTTAGTGTGTCATACGGTTCAAACACTATTCTCTTTAGAAAGAAAAACTGGGCGTGTGGATTTAGGTTTTTAATACATACAAAGTTAGATTTGAGGAATATGGGAATAGTCACTACATGTAGTTCTGCAGGGAAGAGGTGAATTCTTAAAACACCGGGAGAACACATTTGAAGCCCAAGCCTCGTCTTGGGCCTGATATGCCACCATCACTGCTTCCTTCTGCACGTGGCTCTTAACATGTTCTCTTTTTTTTTTATATCTTATCTGAAGGGGAGGGACAGCGATGTTAACTGGAAAGGCTATGATAGGTGAATGGGAGGCCAATTACACAAACAACAAGGCCTCTCACCCCAGAGATGAACGGTTACACAGAACACAAATCTTACTGGCTAGGTTCTAATTGTTGAGTGAGAAGCTTCAGCCAGATGCTAACAGCAGTGTGAGTTCTATAAGAAAGGCTTCGTGCACTGTGAAAAATGAAGAAAACTGACGGCTCAGCTAAACATGGAAGAAACACCCTGTGGTTGTGCCTGTGTCCCTGTGCTTCTAGAAACATCACGCAGAATAAGTCATCGACTGTTGAAAACAACATGGGCTACAGCAGCAAGTCAAATTAACCTCCTCCTTCTTCTCTCTACATCACAATGTGACAGTCCCTTCTCAACAGCCACTGCTGGAATCCACTCTGGCACAAACTCCAGCACCGTCTTTATTCAATGACTAGGAAAGAAAATGTTAGAAAAGGGAGAAAGTTAAAGCTTCTACACACAGAAGCTTCCCGGAGGAGCCTCTAGGTGAGGAGGTGAGAACCTAGCACTGTGGTGACAAGCTTCAAGTACCTTCTCACAAGGGACCTTGCTGAAACACACTCTTGGTTGTAGTATATGCAACCTGGGTGCGATTCTGGTAACGGAAAACACAAACCCGTGCTTCCTTCAATGACAGCACAGATACAGACGCCCTTCATATGACCGCTCACTCTCTCAGTATCTTATTCGTGAATTAGATACAAACTATCTCTGCAGAGCGGTGCTTCTCAATGCAGCCCTTTAACGAACTTCATGTTGTGGTGATCCCCCCACCATAAACTGATCTCCATCACTATTTCATAACTGTATTTGCTACTGTTATGAATCATAATGCAAATCTCTGTTTTTCAATGGTCTTAGATGACCTCTGTGAAAGGGTTTTCCTACCCGGAAGGGGTCATGACCCACGGGTTAGAAACCACTGCCGTAGAGGGCTTTAGTTGTGTTCTGCTAATAACTTATGTGCCTACAAACAAGCAGAGGCGAATGGACTCCTAACAGGGACCCAAACAGCCCTGTTGTGCTTTGCGAATGGCTTCACTCCATGACTAGCAAGAGCAGTCTGGTTAGTCAGTACCTCAGCTCACCCACTAGAACATGACCTCACTTCCCTGCCACATATGTGAGCGCAGAAGACCCACCTCCGCCTGCGGAGGTGTCTGTGACTCAACTGCAAAGAAGAAAGGAATCTTCCAGCAGGCGCTGAGCCCCGCATTTCCACAATGAGACCTGGGTGCAGCCCTGAGGAGCCTCATGCGTCTCATCCCGCCTTCCCGAGGTGGACTCCGGAGTCTGCAGGACCCATACCCCAGCATTCTTAAGTCACAGAAACAAGGCGATGACCACATTAGCACTTGAGAAATGAAACACTCTATAAAGCCATTTTCCCAGGAGGAGAGCAAGAGGGAGAGGAAGTGTGCGGGGCAGGGAAGGTCAAAGAGAGCGTTTACCTGCATCAGCTTCCGAGAGAGCTCGTTGGTAAGAAACTCCTCTTCTTTCTCATAGTTCACGGCGAGCGTTTCTTTCTCCTTCTGCAAGGCCTGGATTTTCTTGAATAACGTGTTACTGATGAATTCTTCTTCCTGCTCAGCCCTCGCTTGCTGTTTAGAAGAATGAGAAGAAGAAGAAAAAAAATATGTGGTGAGAACACAGAGAATTTCCCAAATGCAACGTAGCTCTTATTTCTAGACCTGCCTATTTTAGCATGCGAGAGTTCTGTTCTTAACCGTGAACCTTCATACCCCTACACAAAGCAGAGGAATTCCTCAGGGGTTCTAGGTACAACTTCCCACTATCAGAATGAACCTTCTTAAAAGTAATAGGTCAAATTATCAAAGGCGAGATTTCAGGAGGTACCCCAAGATCGATACCGAAACACACATCATCCCTCGTGACAGGACCCAGCCTGTGCAGCGCACACTCCCTCAATGCCACCCCCTCAAATGAACCGAGGCACACCTGTGTGCTCGTGGAACTCAGGGGTGGAAGGTGGGGTGATTGCCAAAGCAGGAATTATTGAGTTGAAAAGACACAGTGGAAACACTGGAGCTAAAGGGGGCCAGGCATAATGCAGTGGGTGACAACATTCTTCTGGGGGGGGTCACCTCTCATCTCCCCCAAAGCTTTAAAAACCAGCAAAGCATGATCACTCTCGAGGAAAATCCCTTTTAGAAAGAAAGGGACTCAGCTCTATTCAAAGTATTAAAAAAAAAAAACAAAAAAAACCTAAAACACACCAACCTTTTAACCTTTTGATATATTTATTCCATATACATTCCTTGAGCTGTTTTTTGATTTTGAGGTTTTCATTTTATGTGAATAGGTATTGGCCTGTAGGGATGTCTGTGCACCATGTGTGCCTATGGCAGCCAGAAGGCAGTGTTGGTTCCCCTAGAACTAAAGTTACAGGCGACTGTAAACTACTGCGTAAGTGCTGGAAATCCAACCAAGATCCCCCGGAAGAGCAGCCAGTGTGCTTAACTGCTGAGCCATCTCTCCAGTCTTGTCTTTTATTATTTTAAATAGATTCTTTAATTCTACTGTTGGCATTTACGAGCTGAAAGCACACAGCCAAGTCGAGAGAGAGAGAGAGAGAGAGAGAGAGAGAGAGAGAGAGAGAGAGAGAGAGAGAGAG
>NC_022028.1:41547806-41553206 GCF_000317375.1 Microtus ochrogaster | reverse complement strand
CTGCATAAATCCCACGCCTCTGCTGACACCAGACAGCCAGAAGGACAGGAAAAAGGAGGCCGGTTTGGGCGGCCACTACCTTTATCTTTAAAGGGCTGGACAATCACTCCAAGGCCATCACCACCTCCCCCAACACACACCAAGATCCTCAAGGCTGGGGGGAGGGGGGCAGTACGCCCACCGGGTTACATTCTCTCAGTAACCCTAGAAAACATCTGCCAAAATACACTTGTGATACTGGGACTGATATCCAGGACTACACAGGACAGCACTGAAGTGTTGAGCCACACAGAGCATATCCAGTAGCTATAAAGTCCCTGAACAGCCAAGGACACCAGCAGCAGAACCTGAGTCCCCCAGGGGTTGGTTCCCTCACCTGCCTCACTTCACAAGCCCTTGGGCATGATCTCACCCTCCCTGCTACAGTCAAGGAAACAGGCAAGAACTCAACTTTTGTCTTTTAAAGTCACTAATGTACTCTCTTCTTGCCAACTCAGAAACTTCAAGAGCCCCTGCTCACACGATAGGCAAGAATCCCAAGTACTTACATAGCTAGCTCATCTAGACAGCTAAACCCACAATCCACCTGCAATCGCCCCAAGCTGCTTGCTTTCCTGGTTCTGACCAATCTAGTTCAATTCTGACTATTCTAAATGTCGTGGAAGAGAAAGACTCTGCCCAGCTGGCTGAGCTGAGGCTGGGCTTAGATCTCAAAAGGGTCACTCACCACAAGCCAGCATCCAAGCCACCACTTATACACGATCACACATCATCTTAAATGAGTGGCAGTTTCACCACAATTAGTAAGAGGAGTCTCCACCCAGACCGGGCAGACCACCTCCTCCTTAAAGTGGGGCCTACAGGACAGTAAGAGGTTTCCAGCTAGTACTTCTGACACAGAAGGTCAACCTTCAATCTTCATCTACTTGGTTCCTTCCACCTCATCATTTCATGTCCAGTTAAAGGGATGACAGACTGTAGTTCCTTATAAACAAGAACTTTAAGGGCAGATGAGGACTCACGGTTGCCCAAGCCTAGGGAGTGGCTCCTACCGCGTGCCGATTGCTTGCAGAGCTGAGGGGAGCATCTTGGAACTGGGTAGCATGGACAGTTCTGAATATACTAGCTGCCACCAAAACATACGTTCTAAAAGGGTGACTGTTATCTTTTTTGTATTATTAAAAAAGGACTCTGCTAGTTAACAAAGCATGTTTGACAGAGCTGTTTTTCTACATAGTTCTTCCCAGGCAAAAGAGCACGTTTTTAAGTTACTGTGATGTTCCTTCCCAACTGACACGCATGGGGGTGGGAAGCCAGGTCTGTGGCAAAAAAAGAAAAAGATTTACCGTTGAAGAGGAGTCATTTATTTCTTGGCAAAGCACATTAGTAGAACATGCTACTCTGAAACCCTGAGTAAACGTAACTATCATGTTGACAACTATCGGAAGCTGGATGTCCTGGTACATACCTGTAATCCCAGTATTTGGGAGGCTGAAGAGGGATCACAATGAGTTCAAAGCCAGCCTGAGCTACACAGCAAGAGGTTGTCTCAAAAGCCCAGTGGGGCTACCAGAGCTTATGAAAAGCTCCTTCAGCTTCCTGGCAGTTCTAAGTTCTAGCTGGGGCCATCTGGTTGGCACAGGTTATGTTAGACATGAGTTCATAGTTGAAGAGAAAGGTAAGATGTATTCAACGCTGCCTCAGAGGATAATAATGTTCTGAGAAAAATCTGACATGGCATCCAGTGTCCTGCTGGTATCCTGACGGTATGGGTAAATCTGATCACGACAGAAGCCACACATCACAGAAAAGCATCCTACGTCCATTCAATCCTCCAGCAGGCTTTCGCCCACAGTGTGGGGCATCATCTCAACTTTACATCCCAATCTTAAATCAGGCCCTCAGATCGAATCTGTACAGAGTCATTGTTGTAGGCATTCCCTACAGGAGGTCAGGACAAAGAGCAAGCCGGGGCGCTAGTCCAGAGACACCAACAGTTGACAGAGAGAGATAAATCAAGTTCCTGTGAAATCTCATCCTTGGGTTACATCAGCTATCTTCCCCCGTTATCTGAAATATCTGAAAATCTCAGTGCCCCTAAGCACGTCTCAGTTCAAAACTAAAGCCTGCACCTCAAAGCTTAAAGCTGAACAAACAAACCCAGGTTTATCTCTCACTGTGAAGTCTCAAACCAAAATGTAAGCAAGCACATCGGAAACACAGGCAGGAAGAACGTCTTCATTGTTCTGTATGTCTGCAGAACTGAAGATGACGAAAAACACACCGTTCTGTCTTCATATCCAGTACGAATCGAGTCGCTTAGCAATGAGGACATCCGAGTCACGGACCAGTGTCTACACAACATGCTGGTCTCTGCCACCGGTGAGCTCTCAGTGTCTACCGAGGTGAAAATAGACCCTACCCTCACCATTATCCTTTTCCTAGCCTACCAAATAGAATCCCAATATACTAGAATGTGAATATAACCAAAGGGAGAGCTGGATCAACTCCTCCGGAAGAGCAAGCACGGAGTGACCCTTAGATGGGCTCTTCTCAGTCACTTGGGCAGAGAGACCTGACGGCGGTGCCTACGGTGACGGCATTCTGGAGAGTTCTCAGAGAGAACTCACTGAGAGCATTCTCTGCTGCTGAGGACATCCAAGGGCCTGAGTGAACCAGAACCACGCAGGTGGATGTAACACCTGCGGGGCCCAATAAAAGGCAGGCCGTGTTCCCAAAGCACAAAAGTACAGGCACACATGCATGCGTGCGCGTGACCACAGCTTCAAGAAAAGGCTCTAGGCAGAGCAATGGTCAAGTGGCGATCAACAGGACTCAGTGCAGTGACTTAAGGCATTACCTTGACACCGGCTAGTGATTTGTCTTAGTTACCAAGAATTACAAACTGTTACTGCTTAGGAATCCAGACAGGATCCTTTGACTACTGCAATCATTTAAATTAAGATTATACTTGTACATGTTACTTTAATTATTTTTAAAAAATGATTATTATTCTGGGACTGGATGGATGCTCGGTGGTTAAGAGCACTGGCTGCTCTTTCAGAGGACCCGGGTTTCAGAGACTCCCAGAACTCACAGCTGTCTGACAATCCCATCTCTAACTCCACCTCCAGGGTGTCCAATGACTTGACATCCACACACCCAGACTCATCATCATCATCATCATCATCATCAAACATTGACTGCTATCCTGTTGTCTGGTCATTAATGATCTAAATTTAACCCTTTGGGGGGGGGCACCTGTGCCCTGTCAGAGACACATACAGGTCAGAGGAAGACTTTGTGGAAGTCCACCATGTGGGTTCCAGGGACCAAATTCAGATTGTCCGTCTTGGCAGCGCCCTCTCTTGTTCCCTGAGTCGCCTCAACATCCCCAGACCTAAATTTTAAAAAGTACAAAAGTCTTTCTTAGCAGTTGGGGAGCTGGGGGAGGGACAGAGTTTGAAGCAAACCTGGGCTATATGGTCAGTTCTAGGCTATCCTGGGCTACAGAATCTAACTTTGTCTCAATAATAATAATAATAATAAATAATAATAATAATAAAAAAATTGTTTGAATGCCATCTGATGGCATATTCTTAGGGCAGCAAGAACCACCCAACACACTGCCAGGCAACCGGGTAAAACCCCCATTCTTTCTAAACTGTCATTTTGCAAGGTAGTTTGCACTTACGGTCTGCCCCAGCAGATGCTCAGAATTTAATAGGATCCCTTCAGACTGACAGCTGGTGGGTCTTAAGGGATTAACTTACACACCAGCTAAACCAATAGGTTTACCACCACAAACCACTTTCCTGCAGAAATCTGTTTAAGAAAGGCGGCGGTGAAACCAAACACAAGCCAGATGTCCCACCGTCCCAATGTAAAAGCTCAAGGAGAGGATTCCCATTCAAACACTTGAGGACGGCAATTCCTCACCCGGCTGTACCAGTTGACGCATGCTCCCTTCCGTTCTATGCACTAGTCTGCAGCAAAAGCACTTACTGATTCTATCCCAGGACAGCCACATAAGCATGCAAGTGCACACTTGTGTGAGTGCAAATACACACACACACACACACACACACACACACACACACACACACACACACTGAGAAACAGACCGACTGACTTGCAGACTCTTCATGAGCAGCGCTATGGTTACCACCAAGCTCAGACTCTATCCCAGACCATGGTTATAAGACAAACAATATCCATGGTTGCTTTCTAGATAACAAGAACTCTGAGATCCTGAGGCTAGTGGGAACCTAAGAGTTACCAAGTTTTATCAGTCTGTGGTGCCTGTAAGCTGTAGAGAAAAGTTAGAGACACCCCCCCTCCACCACCACCACCACATGCAGCCTGCAGACAGGACAGGCACATATTCTTCTATGCTCAGGCTACTGTGTGTGAGAAGAACCCAGGTACTCCTTTTGTTTGTTTTTCGAGGCAGGGTTTCTCTGTAGCTTTGGAGGCTGTCCAGATATTCACTCTATAGACAAGGTTGGCCTCGAATTCACTAATATCCGCTTGCCTCTGCCTCCCCAATGCTGGGATTAGAGGTGTGCACCACCACCGCCCAGCCGAACCCAAGTACTCTCACAGATACAACTCACGCTACCGTATGAATCCAACACCCAAATCCACAAGAGGGTCAAGATGAAACCCTTGCTTACTTGGGTGGGTACATCACAAGTCTATGAACTGGGCTGGCCTAACAGGTCAGTGACAGACAGACCACACAGGGAAGGAGGTTCATATTCAAGATGAAAGCAGCAGACTACCTGCTACACGAGACAGGTTATGTGGCAGCCCACCTCTAACTGTGTGGTCCAATGGGGCCATGACTCCTTCAAGGCATTGTCTTCTCCCTTATTAAATAAATATGTCACCTCCCTCTGAGGTGCTGAGAAGACACACTGCAATGATTCGGTCGGGCTGGGGAAATGGCTCCACTGGTCAAACACTTAGCATATACATGTGAGGACTGGGGTCTGGGAGCCTGGCGCCCACATAAGACGTTGACCACACTGGTATCTTTTGGAGTCTGAGACAAGAGGATTCTTGGTTCTTGCCTGCCAGTCTCACCCATCGACGAGATTCATATTCAGTGAGGGACTCTGTCTTGCAGGGGGGTATAGATCTGGGCTTGGTGGCACAAGGTCACTCTAAACACAGAGGAAGAGGCAAGTGGATCTTTAAGTTAGAGGCCAAACCGGCCTATTGCAAGTTCTAGGCCAGCTACGGTGGCACAGTGAAATCCCATCTTAATAAGCAGACAACCAACAAGTAAGGCGGGCCATGACTTAAAAAGACACCTGACACCTGGTCTTCATAACAGTGCACAAGTGAGTTTGAGCACACACACACACACACACACACACACACACACACACACAC
>NC_022028.1:41545746-41547515 GCF_000317375.1 Microtus ochrogaster | reverse complement strand
ACCTAAGTGCCCATCTACAGAATGCCATCGCATCTCCAAGAATGAGGTCAGGATCCGTATTACCAAAAGGCAAACCTGGAAAATACTGCCACAACGAAAGAAGTCAGTCATAAAAGGTCACCTGCTGTAGGATGCCACATCAAAACCAAGCAAATCCAGAGAGACAGAAACAACAACAGCTGATTCCAGCAGAGTGCGGAGAATGGGCACTCAGAGGGTGGTACCTCTTCGGGTGAAGAAAGAAGTACTGTCTAACTTGGTGAGCGTGGCGGCACAGACTGCGTACGAGCTCTACACACACCCGAGTAACTGACATTGGAGTGGAGGGCATTCTCTGCTTTCCTGATGCCCGAGACCTTGAGCTTGACCTGAAGTGCCACCCCCATGACCTGGGCAATGAACCACCTGGGGGACAAGCCGGTATCTTTCTCCTGCCAAGATACACATGAGGCTTGAGGCAGAGTTTTGGTATCAGAGGAGAAAAGGGGCAGATGTACGGGGAAGGCGCTGTCTCCATGCACGGAAGGAACCACCCTCAGCCTCAGAAGAACTAAGAACCACCCTCGGCCTCCACCAGGTGCCCAACCCATCATCTCCCCTACAGACACTGTAGGTCGGATACACAAAGACCCCTAAAGGTTAGAAGATGGACCGTGAGGATGGGAGAGTGGATACCACAGGCCCTGAGAACAGGGTGACAGAAGCCCTCAGCTGGACGAATCTACAGCCTGCAGGTCAAGGAAAGAAAGAATTCCAGCAAAACCCCGGCAGCTGGCCTAGCTGCTGAGTAGACAACTCAGCTGAAGCTGGATGCCCAAACGGAGGAGGTGGTGTGGTATGAACGGCTCTGACTTCGGGTTGTGCACAATGTTCACCATTCAACTCAGGAATGACAGAAATCAGAAAAATGCAAGCACACACACACACACACACACACACACAAATCAAGTTGTAAAATTTAATCAATAGAAAAGATCTGGATGTGATCTTCCAGAGATGGGAACTGGGGCGGGCTTACAGTAGCAAGGACAGAATGCTCAAGGACCTAGCAGAAGAGGGAAGTAAAGGCTGGCGCAGACAGAAGGAAACTAGAATCCAGAGGAAACACTAGGAACAACGTCCCAAAATCAGAATCAAGGAGCTTTTTCCCCCCAACCCATGAGGTGTGGCTGGGGACAGGAAACCTAACAACACCCACAAGGCATGGGTGCCCATCCACCTTCCAGGGCAAGGCAGACTTTATTATTGTTAACAAGAAACTTTCCAAAGGGAAAATGGTCACAGCGGGCTCCACTGCCTACAAGCTGAATGACCAAGGCTTCCAACAGTCACACTCATCCCCACACAGAATTAAGAAAGTACAAATTAAAACCACCACCTGAACACTTACTCTGGACTGGTAAAAATTAAGATGTCAGACAAAAATCAAACTTTGACAAGAACAAAGACCCATGGGAATTCTCCATTCAATACAGCTGGCAGTGTGAAATGGACCAGGTGTCCCGAAAAACTCAGTGTTGCTATTCTCTCCAATTCCACTCCAGGTATCTGCCTGGAAAATCGTGCCCTGTGCATCAAGAGATGACTTCTTTGTGTGCATAAAACACCATGAGCACCTCCAACACCTCGGCAGACCAGAAAGGGCAGATTCAAAGGAACTAAAAAGCAGTGAAGTCCACAGAAACAGCTAACGACCAATCTAAGAAATAGTACTCCACAGCTAACTACAGCATGGACCATCTAAGAAATAGTACTCCACAGCTAACTAC
>NC_022028.1:41503893-41545615 GCF_000317375.1 Microtus ochrogaster | reverse complement strand
ACAGCATGGACCATCTAAGAAATAGTACTCCACAGCTAACCACAGCATGGACCATCTAAGAAACAGGACTGCATCAACAAGAGCTACAGGAGAAATGCACCCTTCTTCATTAAAGCTAAACCAAGCCACAGAATACACGATCAACTGGCGTAGTGAGGGACCGATCAACAGTCAAGAGGACTTGATTGTTGCAGAGGGCCTGAGTCTGGTGCCTGGTAGCTAGGTGGGGCAGCTCCCACCAGCCTCTCTCCAGCTCCCAAGGGATCCAAAGCCCTCTTCTGTCCGCCCCAGGCACTGCGATCATGTGCGCCCAGGCACTCAACACACGCTTAAAGAAACAAGAGAGATTTTTAAAAGTTACCGGTTTAGGTATACCCTTGAGACATAAGGAATAGGGGTAAGACATGGAACATTTCACGGGTGCGTCCAGGTCTGAGGCAACCATCCTGGCCTGTGGACCGGGGCCAGCCAGTTTTTCTTATGCTTTGAAACTTGCACGTCTTACGGTTCGTTTATTTTGTCTGAATAAATTACAACATAATAAAAACGTTAGCCAAAAGTTATACAGCCACGGTGGAGAAGCATTTCCCCTTGGTGGTGAGACATATTATTGTAGGGCTAATCCCCCACAGATGTGTCAACAAGGTACCCTTCAATCAAGACCCGTTTCTCAGGTGACTCTAAACTGTATCAGATGACAGTGAAGGCTAACTAGGACAACACTAAAAAGTAACCACTGAGCTGTACACATTTAATACACAAATTTTCATTTCATTCCCACAAAAGAGTAAGCAGCTCATATAACATGCATGACTTATAAAGCATGCAGAGTCGGACTCTTAAAAACCAAACTGCTTCTAAGAAACAAGTGGGTTGTTTCTGTGGCTCTGGGAAGGAAGGACTTGAAAGCCTGATCCTCCTGCCTCAGCTTCCCCAGCACTGGGATTGCAGGTGTGCATTGCCACGCTCAGCCTACGCTGTGTTTATACCAAAAAAAAAAAATGAAGTAACAACGTGCAGCTGCCTCAAAGAGGCAGAAAGAGAAGCATATTTTATAACATAATAAAACCCAAAAGGGCTCTAAGTTCCTATCGTTATGACAATTCATGAATTTCCATAATTATTAGACATGCCTGATACTTATCATCCTGACACATTGAGACAAACGGCGAGCCCATGCTCCAAGTATCATCATCTCTACTATGCTTTCAGGCAAACTCCATCTTATAAATGTCTGACAAGTTAAAAAACGTTCTGGTTTGTACGTCGCTTAGGATAACGTTCTCTACTGCGATCTCATTGTGATTCAATTCCCCCCGGCCAGCTTTCAAGGACTCATCCGCACCGTGAATTAACTTTAGTCTAGGATGCAAAGAAAATGGCCTGGGTCTTGGTTGGAAAACACCGCTTCTGTGTAGGCTGCAGAAAGGAAGTTTCCCTTCCTCTTTAAATTCAGACCCATCTAAGGCTTTGCTTACCAGTCAGGTCAGAGATGAAGACCTTCCTCCCCCAAACAGCCAAGCTCCCCTACACAGCAACACCAGGGACCCTTCCAGCTGGGGATTGGAAAGAGACTTATCCAACTGACCTAAATTACTCTACAACACGGAAAAACTGCCCAACCTGAGGTAAGAGGAGGTAAGAAGGTGTCACAAAATCCCCACCAGAACCACTCCTTCGGCTCCCTTCCTAACCACTCCCAGGTTCCAAGCAACAGCAAGGCCTTGTTGCTGGAGGCTGACTGCTGACCCTTAGCCAGTAGCACTGGATCTGCGTTCAGCTGCAGCTTTAACTGAACCGGTAACCAGCATCAAAGGTGAGATCAAGGGGCAGGAAACACATCTACTTTTTGAAAAGAAGCCATACTGACAGCAGATGGGCAAGCAATTGACAGAGAAGTCTCTCCAACCACACACATCTGTAAGAATGAGAGTCACAGCTGCAAATGCATTGGGGGCGGGGTTTATCTCCCTACTTCTGGCCCTGGGGGTTCATTTCAGCCAAGAGCTGTTGTCTATGTCTAGGGGCGTGGCTTCAGAGACTAGCTTCCTATGGCTTTGGCTTAACAGACAGTGGCAGGTGTTTTGTGGCTATGTGTTTGTTACTTGCTCTTTCTAGACTTCCTGGGGAGGAGGAACAGGAGACTGAACCTTGCTCACGGAGATTAACTTCCACTGTGAAGGTTTTCTTCTGGTTGGACACCAGGGTACAGGGGTGAGACAATGTTACCTCCTTGAGAGCCCGAGTTAAGCTGGAGTAGAACCTCCCAGATTGGGGGATTCTCCAGAGGGGTAACAGAGAGTTGAGACCCAAGTCTCCCCTGGAGGAGCTTCCTGGAAAGCTCGTTGTTCAGTGCAATGGATTAAGGTGGTACTGGATCCCATAAATACAATTCCCCAAAAGACTGAAAACCAAGAGCCCCAGTTACTTGGCCAAGAACCCAGACAAGCTGCCTGGCACTCTGGACAGGCTCTCGGCTTTATCACACTTCCTTACTGTACACAGTACGGACTGTACACAGCTGGGTGATGGGTCTCCAGCATCGACTGGGCCAATCCGCCGGCAGTGTTACATTTTTCCATATTCCACTACCAGTTATGGGATGAACTGGGTCCCTCCAGATAGATAGGCCAAAGTCCTAATTCCCAAGAACCAGTGAGTAGTGAGGTTGACCTTATTTGGAAATAAAGTCTCTGCAGATAAAGCTAAGATGAGGTCATTAGGGTGGGCCCTACTGTAATTCCTGGTGTCCCTAACAAGGGAAACCAGAAACACAAGGGGGGAGGAGGGGGAGATAGGGGAAGCAGCAGCATTGTAGCCGGAGGCAGGAACTGGTGAGGAGAAACTAGCAGCTAAGAAACTGTTCTGGCCAGTATCCGGCCATGGAACTTGCAGCTTCCAGAGCTGGGTAGAAAATGCAGATCTTTTATAAACTCCAAGAATGGAGGATGCAGTCTAATAATATTCCTTGGGCAACTAGCATATGCCACAAGACATTCCCCCCTGAAACACACACACACAAATCCTCCTTCTAAAATAACTCACGTATGAGGAGCTACGGAGACACATTTTTACCATCTCTTACCCCAAATATTCCAAAGGAACCTCGGAACCTCCAGGTTTCTTTCAAGGCTCTAATAAGGCATTTGCCTTAACTCTGCGGAGGTTGTGTAATAAACTGGGGGAAGGTATGTTTAGCCTTCAAAATTAGCGAGAAAAGTTAGGACCATCCAAGTACTTCTTTAGGAAGAATGACTGTTCCCCAACTCGGGGGTGGTGTGGCAGTTACATGCAGACACAACCTGCATGCCACATGCTGCGGCATAGCCCTGGCTAGCACGCTGCAAGGCAGTCAAGAGGCGGTGGCAACTGCTGGCAAAGTGCAGAAGAGCAGACATTCATTTCCCTACACATTTACCTGGCAAATACATGCCGGCAAATTAACCAAGCCACAAACACAGGAATATAACAGAATGACTGGAAGAGACGGTAAGAGGCGGGACATTACATTCTTACTAGGAAGGCAAACTAAGGGACGAACTGGTGTCCTTCCAGTTCTGAAAACACCTCGCTGGTGTTCAGCTTGCCTCCTGTTCTCCAACCCAGTCAAACACTAAAATTGCAGTCATATAGACATTTGTTGGCTTTGGGGTTTCCGCAGGTGTGTTTGTGTGTGTGTGTGTGTCTGTGTGTGTGGTGGAGGTTGCCATATGTGGAGTCACTTGTGTATGTGGGTGTGATGTACATGTATGTATTTGAGGTCAGAGGCTCACCCTGGGTGTCCTTCTTGATCGCTATCTTACATACTGAAGCTGGGTCTCTCACTTGCATCCAGAACTCACCATTTCAGATAGCCTAATCAGCCAGATGATCCTACTTCTGCCTCCACACACAAGCGGCCCGCCATGTCCACTGGGCATTTCCGTGGACTCTGGGGATCCGAACTCAGTACTTTTCTGACTGAGCCATCTCTCTAAGTTCCCGTCTGGACATTTTTACACGGATTAAGCAGTACAGAAATGGAACATTCTGTGCTCAGGGAAATGTCATCCACTGGAATCCAAATGGCCTATCCATCAGCCAGCAGACACCAGTGTGAGGTGCCATCATGTCTGCCTCACTTCCGGATACCCACGTCCAACCCCAGTCCTATAAAATCTCCCAGGAAGCTGCAAAGGGTACGGTTGCAGTCAGGGTTGCTGACTGACCAACTTAGAACACTAGGATCCTAGCAGCTCCGGGTGGGGCCAGAGAAACTCTGGACATGGAAAACAGAGGCAGAAGAGGTCAGTCAGGGTCACCATATGAGAGACCTCAGGGTACATGGCTAACATTGAGAGGAAGAGAGGAGCCACCTGCAAGGAATCCAAGCTGCCTCTCGATATTAGAGAAAGCGAGGGCAGAGACTCCAGGTCAGAGGTTCCCAACCTGTGGGTCGAAACTCCTATCAGATATCCTGCATATCATATTTACACTATGATGCGTAACGGTAGCAAGGCTTTCGTTCTGAAGCAGCAATGAAATAATTTTACGGTTGCTGTCACCACAGCATGAGGAACTGTATTTAAGAGTCACAGCGTCAGGAAGGCTGAGGACCACTGCTCTGGACGCTGTGGGTACTCAAGCCTGCCACACTCTGCTGTCCGCACCCCAACAGAACTTTAAGATGATAAATCTATACAATCTTAAGCCATGAACATCTGTGGAAATTTGCTACAGCAAGAAAGACTTAATGTAGGCACTGGGAAATGATAACTCACCCTGACCATAGAAAAATGTC
This sequence comes from Microtus ochrogaster, assembly GCF_000317375.1. Lineage (NCBI taxonomy): Eukaryota > Metazoa > Chordata > Mammalia > Rodentia > Cricetidae > Microtus > Microtus ochrogaster. Next base: position 41,540,835 of record NC_022028.1, on the reverse strand, counting down.
GCTATGATTAAGAACAAGTAAGAACTTGTCGGCCGTGTCCAGACCACCAGTGCTCAGCAGGGAAAAAAGACAGGCTGAGAAACACACCAGGATCCCAACTTCCTCACTGAAGGGATTCGTGTCATCCCTCAGGTGCTGTAAGAGACTAAACCATGAAACCAGGTCAGAGGTGATTCCAGGACAGCGATGACAAGCAGCCTTCAGTAAACCCACGGTGCCTATTTATCAGTAGGAGAAACGAAGTGTAGGGCCGCGCAGAGAGTAAAATCCCTGCCATACCAAGTGTGAAGCAGGTACCTGTAACTCCCACCCCTCATCCGAGATGGGAACTGCAGAGAAAACAGCATCCCTGGAAGACCACAGGCCAGCTGGCCTGACACACGCAGCCTCAGATAAGGTCTAAAGGCAAAGTCAGAGACACCTGAGGTCGCATCAGATCGCCACATGTTCACTGTGGCATGCATGCAACTGCATATATCCAAACAAACACACACACACCATAAACACACAAAAGAGATCACAAAGACTGATAAAAAGATGGAAACAGACCAGCTCGTCTAAAAGGACCGTAACACACTCCCCAGGACTGAGTCAGGAGGTCTGAGCTGAATAAGCTTTCTGAGCAGAAAGAATTATACAGAGGCTCAAGAGAGCTATAAGACAGCCTGCTCCGAGACTCATGGCCAGGGGAGCTTCCAAGACAACCTCTTCCTACCTCGGAAGGCATTCCAGACACTGGAATTATATTTCCTGTGGAAAACGAGGTCAAGAGTAAGCCCCGTCTCTCTGGGAACCAAACACTGGTTAGTGACTCTTTAGTTCTATCACCACCACAGAGTCTACCTAAGTCCCTGCCCCTGGCCTCCCAGTGCCCAGTCACCCTTGGGTCTCTGGTGTGTGGTTTTCAAAACAAGAGGTCATGCTAGGGCAAAACCCCTGCTTCTACTGACTCGGTCACACCAGACTACCCCAAACATCTACCATGCAGCAGGCAAGAATATGTTCTCACAATGCAAAGTGTACTGTTATTTGGAAGAAACTTTGGCCTACACACACCTGCCTGAACACAGCAGTCAGTTCTGCACACATGAAAACATGACAATTAAGGCCTCGAGCATGTGCAAGCAGCACACACTCGCACTGACACATCCTGGCACACATCTTGTTAAACTGTCAACCGTATGTAAGAGAGAGAACCGTATGTAAGAGCTGGAGAACGGCAAGGGTGCTTGTGCAATGCTATCATCTGGACAGGGCATGGCCCATAAGCCCGTGAGCTCACTACAGCTCTGTGGTTACCTACACAAGATGGAGCCAACAAGGTTAGCCACGTCCCAGCAGGCAGCGCACAACTGGACTCGGTGCTGAGACAACAAGGAAGTGGACGTGACGAGAGGGAAAGAGAACATGTCTACGGAGAGGGGGAGAGGAGCTGGAGCTGGGTAGGCTCAAGATAGACTGTATGTGTGTGTGTGAAATCGGTCAAAGAACAAATAAAAGCCTTCAAAAAACAAAAAACAAAAACAAAAAAACCCTACATCCCCATAGTGAATACCCATGACCACTGCCCCACCATGGAACTTTCTGGCATTCTTGAAAAGCTGCTCTGCCTAGAGAGAACACTGAGCTCTTCCCAGCAAGTTCCATCAAACTTAAAAGATGACCACCACGTTACATAAGCATCATCTGTTAACTAAAGGGGGGGAAAATCCACAAAGGAGAGCCACCCAAAATAGCCCCTCTTCCAACCTGTAAAACAAAACAGATGCCACTTATGTGTCGTTTATGCATAGAAATCTTGACTAGAATATTTGGAGGATGGGATGGGCAGAGAACTCACCTAGTCTGTGAGGCAGAGTTTGATCCCCAGTAATAATAGTAATAACAATATTTCGTGCGTTATAAACACAGAATGTATTTTTTTTTTAAACTGGGAAATAGTGGCTTGCGCCTTTAATCCCAGCACTCAGGAGGCATCTCTGAGTTTGAGGCCAGCCTGGTCTACAGAGTGAGTTCTAGGACAGGCTCCAAATCTACAGAGAAACCCTGTCTTGGGAAAAAAAGGAAGGAAGGAAGGAAGGAAAGAAGGAAGGAAGGAACAGAATGCAGTTTTAAAAGGCCAACCTAAGACAGCTTCTCTAAAACAAGTAGGTAGTTCAACACTGGATGATCTATTACTATACTTTCTGATGCTGGGGTTTTTAAAATGAATACCGAAGGGTAGAAAGCATGTGTCTTTATACGTCTTAGTCATAGGAGCAAATGGAATCAAGCAAGCACTCACAGCATCTCCCCAAAACTTCCACCCAACGACTTTACTGGTACACTCCCATACACATGGGGAACAGGAGGAGGATACTACCGTCAGCATCCTTCGGCATGGTACAGAACATCCCGGCTAAGGCAATAAAAAGAAAGCAAACAGTGGAAGTGCTTCTCGTGTCAGGGTTAGGGCCCAAGGTCAGTACGGAAGTGGACCATAGCAGACAGCTGGCCTTTCTTTGATCATGGGATGGCTGGGGTACAGTTAGGGAGGGGGGTGTGGTGGTGGTGGGGTGGCAGTGTCAGGACCCTGTTCTATTTAAAAACAACAAAAAAGTCATCAGTGGAAAGGAACAAGAAACTTGTGTGGCTCAGTAGGTAAAAGTGCCTGCCACAGCAACAGGAGAATCTGAGTTTGAATCCTAGAACCCATATAATAAGCCATGTATGGTGGCCTCACGTGTCACCCCAGTGATGGGGAGGTGGAGACAAGCGGATCCCTGGGACTTGTTGACCAGACAACCTAGCCTAATCAGTAAACTCCAGTCAGAGACTGTCTCAAAAGCACTAGGTGGACGGTTCCTGACGGATGCTATCAAAGGTTGATCTCTGACCTCCACATGTACAGGCAGGTAGTGCAGAGGTCTTGACTCAGGCCCGCGTGCACACAACAAACTGAGGTACGGAGATTAACCCCAAGCTAACAATCAAGAAGTAAGAGACACAACAGGGAAGCCAATGCCATTTAAATGATTACTGTCTCTGTCTCATCAGTGAAAACACCAGCATATGTTAAGTTACACACAGGATGCATAAAAGATTAGAAGATGTCAAGAGGAAGGCGACAGAAGACACAGACCCCCATCTCCAGCTCTCCCCTTGCTCAAATGCATTGCATACAGTGCCTTGGACTTGGAATCCACTGCCCCAAGCATTCTCTAACTCCTATTACATTGCTGGGCTGCAAACTACAAGGTACGGCTCACCATCCCTATCCACTGGTTTTGTACCGAGACCTGAAAAGCCACACAGCTGCAGCCCACGGGTAAGGACACATTCCATGTGCACCACCAAGGAGTTTGGATGCTATTAGAAAGCAGGATTGAGAGGGAGGTGGGAGGCCATAGCTGGACATGTAAAGGGCTTGCCGTGCAACCATGAAGACTCAAGTTCAGCCCCTGGCACTCCTATAAAAAAAAAAAAAGCCCAGCATGGTGGTGTACACTAATAAAGCCAGCTCCAGGGAGGTAGAAACCAGAAAAATCCTAGACACCCAGTCTGGCCAGTCCACACACATGCACACCTTCACACACACACCCCAACACTAAGAAAGCATGCATTGATTAAGTTCCATTTCCAGCCACAGTGAGAGGAACCGGGGATCTAAAAGGGCACCAAATGATGACCCAGATAAACCATTTTCCACATCTCCACATTCTGAAAATACCAACAGGATGCTAAAGGGGATCTGACAGCCCTAGCGTCTAAGTACATTTTCTGGGCAGTCTAGTTCCTGAGATCTAATCTTAATTCAAACTTAAGCACACACCATGGTGCGGCCGTAGACCTGGAGGTCCAAGTTCAAAAGGGAAAGGAGAGACACTGGAAGATTCTAAGGGGGACAGACTGGACAGGGAGGAGGGCATCCTGAGCTCCTGGAGTGTGGCCCTGTGGCTGAGCTGACACTCGGAGGTCAGTATACAGGGCGTCAGGGCTGTTCTCTTTGGTGACCTGGATACGTATCACACAACGGCATTCACGTATTACGTCAGCTATACCTACAACATGTCTTTTCAGAGAGCAGATGTGGCAGCCATGCAAACTCTGCAGGTTGTGTGTGTCCACTGTCTGGCCACATCTGAGCCTCTCTGAGACTGAGTCTCCACCTGTGAGGGAGGGGCATCAAAGGAGATGCTTCTCTTACTTTAAGCAGGAAGAGAGCAGATCAATGTCCAACTTGCCCCTTGCCACACTCCCCTTCTGCCCCTCCTTCCCCTGCCTGTGACCTCTGACCTGTTCCGCAGGTCTCGGGAGGCTCCTCCGGCGGCACATACATACCTGCTGGCCACCTTCTGTCCTCCAGATGATACCTGACTTAGTTTCTTTTCCTATTGCTAATCAAACACTCTTAGGAAAGCAGCAAAGAGCAGACTGAGTTTTCCTGGCTCACAGAGTTCAGAGTAGAGCCCATCACAGGAAGGAAGTCAAGGCAGCCAGGCTTTTAAACATTTGGTCACACCCAGTCAAGAAACAGAGCCATTGACTGAAGGTGGTGGTGCACACCTTTAATCCCAGCACTGGGGAGGCCGAGGCAGATGGATCTCTATGAGTTTGAGGTCAGCCTGGTCTACAGAGCAAGTTCCAGGGCAGTCAGAATGGCTATATAGAAAAACTTTGAGGGGGGAAGGAGAACGACAGAGTCATAAATGCTTGCTCAGCTTACCGCCTCATTTCATACACTCCAGGGTGCCTTGCCCATGGTCAAGAAGTGTCTTCCCATATCAATGAACCCAAGTCAAGATAATTCCCTGCCGTTCTGGTCTCCTAGGTGACTCCAGATTCTGTTAAGGTGACTACACACATCACATTATCCATCACCCATTCTAAAGTGTAACAAGCAATTACCAGTTATATCCCAAACCAAGATCCCCCTTCTCCTACTTCTATATCCCTGAACCAAGACAGAGACCCTGCGGCTGTTTTCATTTTGTCACAAGCAGAATACTAGAGGAGGAGCTGATATTGTGAAGAGAAAGTGGCACCAAGGCGCCCCTATGAGAAGCAGGTGTGAGCTAGAATATGGGGTATCCTATAAGGTCTTCAGGAGTTTTAAGATGAACATCAAAGCGGCATATTCGAGGCAGAAACTCTACCAGCATGTCCCTCACGGGCATGAAGAGGTAACACGGCTCTGAACTTGGACTCTCTCAAAGGTCAGCCTGAGCCTACTGTAATTTCAGATCCGTTCTGGGCAGTTTTTCTAAAGCAGTTCATCCTAACCTCACTAAGACAGTTCTCTGAGTGCACACAGGATTTTAAGGACGAGGAGACATGAACAGTCATGGGAAGTAGAGAAAAACAGTCAAATGGAGCCAAAAATCAGAGTTACAGAAAGGCCAATTAACAGCAGCTCCTAGTCAAACTGAAATCTTGGTCCTGTGCGTACCCTAATTGGCAGTGCACGGCCTCTGCAGGAAAAGGAGCGTTACTAAGACCTAGGGAAACCATTTCTCCTGTGGGCCCCCACAAGAGGAACACTGTGATGGGGCGGGGAGTCAACTGTGAAAGATCCCCACTTCCTAGCCGCACTCTAGGAGACACAATGAAGATGCAGGAATCGAGCAATATTATCAAAGCCCTACTTTCAGACGGTTGAGCAAAGGGACAGGCAGAGGAGAGGGTGCAGGGTCCTTTGGGAGTGGATGATGATAAATACCTGTGAATTCAAGTAAAGTGCACAAAGGGGCTCACAATGGAGCACTCTGTCTATTTTTTAACTGAGTTTTTAATTTCAGTAGAAACTAAGAGAGGGAAAGGCACTTTTCAACATGTCTGTAGTCATCTCCTCTGACGTAAAACATCACATCTCACGTCACACTTCAGGGGATGGTAAACAACAACTCCCAAATCCCAGGAAGACCCTGAAACTTACCAGCTTCACAAGTTCACAAGGCCCCTCCTTCTCTCAGGTTATCCAACAGTAGGGATGGGTGAGGAAGAGACTCTGCAACCTGCCCAGCAGCCGGAACACTGTGGAGTGCTCCAGGAATCCTAGCTTCTGTGAACCAGCACCCAGGCTGTGACATTTTAGGGATACAGCTGCCTTTGAGTCATCCGTGCTGCAAGGGACTCACCCGTACTTCCCTAAGTTGTCCCAATAAACTAACTGGGTCACAAGTCAGACTTAAGTGGAATCATTTCTTTGGTCTATTGTTTATGCCCCATATTTATGGTGATGAAACTAGAAAGTTCTACTGAAAAGTTGCTCAAACTACAAATCCTACCTAACTACACATTAAGTGTAAAAACTTGTATTCCTTGCTTGGCTTGACTTACACAAACCGGCCTAGACTCAATTGACTACAGTTAATGAACAAATGCACTTTGCTCTAAAACGGCCTAATATATTTGAGAACAAAGGGCTATGATTACTATCACGTGAAATGACACTGGTTGGGGCAGGGCCTGTTTTAAGAAACTCTAGACAAGGGACACACCAGATGAAAGTTCAGGGACTAGCCAGAATTTAAAAACCTCACTCTTAACAAAGTCCCAAAGTCTAAACAAAGCTCCTAATAGTTCCTAGGGTTCTTCAAAGACCACCGTCGCCCACTGTGGCCCTCACTAATGGAGGATGACAATATAGACTGTGCAATGTTCTTGGGCAGGTTGCAAAGTCTCTTCCTCAGCCATCCCATCTGCTGTATAACCTGGAGAAGGAGGGGCCTTGTGAAGCTGGTAAATTTCAGGGACTTCCTGGGATTGGTGAGTTGTTTCCCTTCTGAGCCCTCCTCTGGGATAGGATGCTTTAAGTCAGAGGAAATGACTATAAACAGTTGTTTAAAACAAGTCTTCAATGGCTTCCAACTCCTACTACTCACAAAGTTGCAGGTTATTATTGAGAAGGGTGTTTAATGAAAAACCCCATTATCGTTCTCAGTTCGTGTTTATTTAAGCAAAAGAAGTAGAGTAATTCCATGGTGGGGGGCGGGAGGATAAATAGAAGCAATGCGGCCATTTTTCTACCTAAAAGCAGTCCCTTCCAAACTCAAAGAAAACAAGATGTTTCTTCCTACAAAAAAAAAAAAAAGAAAGTTAAGTATAAAGAAAGGAAAACGGGCTTTGGGCTGAAAGAGGTCGAGGCAGGTGAGAGAAACAGTTTGGTGTGGAAAAACTCCTGCCATGTAAGCCTCATGACCTAAGTATAAACCCTGGAACCCACAGGAAAACAGGTAAGGGATCCCAGCATAGGGTAATGGGAGGCACCGACAGGAGAACCATTTGAAAGCTCTTGGACCAGATAGCCTGGAGTACACAGAGTTGCAATAACAAGAGGACAATGAGAATCTAGTCCCTAGAAAGTTGTCCTCTGACATCTACATGTATGGTGTTTTCTGTGTGCACGTACACACGAACACCCCATATACACACACAACTAATATAATTTCTAGAAATATATATTTTTAAAGAGATAGAGGACAATAAGCCAAAGGTAAATTAAAAGCATCCAAATGTTGCAAGATATCTGATTACACTGTGTAAAAATATGTCACTCTGATTAGGTTAATAAAAAGATGAAAGGCTAACAACTAGGCAGGATTTCCAGGCACAGAGGATGCTGGGAAGGAGAAGGGCGGAGCTGAGAGGAGATGCCAATGAGACTCAGAGCAAGCAGGATGGACAGTACATAGATGAGGTAAATGAGTTTTGGGGCAGCACAAAGATAAATAGAAATGGGTTAAATTAACTCATAAGAGCTAGCTAAAAACGAGCTTCAGCTATAAGCAGGGCTTTTGTAATTATTAAGAGGCCTCCGTGTTGTTATTTGGGAGCTGGCTGGTGCGACAGAGAAAGATGTGCCACACCCAAGTGAACATCAGTGGAAAACTCTGAAAGCATACATGTAACTCTGAACTGGCAATTCCACTCCAAGATGCTCCAATGGGCAGCACAGACCATCACTGGGGTGATGCATGAAATGATTTTAAGGAAACGAGTCTGTGACCTCATCTGTGGGAAGCAACACACTAGATACAACAGAGGGGCGCTAAATGCAGCCTTGACCGTCTGTGAGCCACTGCACATGCAGCCCTTGAAGAATGCAACGCTACGCCCAGAGGAAGAATAAACTCAAGAGTGTTCTCTAAGTATGTGTGTTTGGGGGGAAGGGGGGCAATGGGTACAGTGTGTGCTCATTCACGAACATCTTTTAAAAAGGACATGGGACACTTCTATCTGCATAAAATTTATCTAAAGGAAGCCTAATTAAGAACAGTGGTCTCTTCTACAGAGACAGACATGACAGGGATGAAGAGCCCAGCTTTGGTTTTGATCTGGTCTCCGATTGAAAGGCAGGAGCCCTTCGCTGTTTAAACCTGTCGTAAGATACAAACCTATCTACGTTGTGTGCTTGTGACTTGGCCCCTACTATTATCTATTAAAGAAGCCCTGCGTCTCATCCTGTCACACCAGAGAGCAAGTCAACAGAGGACAACTGGGTGCAGGGACAGAGAGGAGCATTAAATGCTATCTAATGATAAAGTGGCCGATCAGAGGAGCACATGATGCATCCTGCGAGCTGCCAGGGGATGGATCTGCTTGTGACTCTAGTCCCCAACACAGAGAGCAATCCACTAGCATGTCAAAGAAGCGCATACGTCATAGTTACAGACTCCCTCCTGGTGGTCTCCATCCACAGACGCCCACTTCTTATCCATGTACCTCCCTAAGTGACTGACCAAGGCATGAGGCATCCTCTTACATCTAACTCCACCTTCTCTGAATTATTATTCTTCCCTGCTTGCCTTCACCTACTCTCTGGCCCCGACCCCTGACCCACCACCTCATTTCCAATTCGGCCAAGCCGACTTTCTCTGCCAGGCTTCCTCTGCGGCCCTGATGTGCCGGCCAAGACTCAAAGGGTTCCTCTGAGTCATCTTGGAGATTACCACACCAAGGCTCCACCAGATAAGGAAAAGTCTGGTCTCTGACTCATCTGGGCTGCAGGTCGAGGGGTTCTCCCCCAGTCAGAAGATGCTAACACCGGGGCGGGCAGAGTCTGAACCAGGAAAGTCTCGGGGAAAACAGGGTGGTTTAGGAGAAGGCACATTCCCCTCGCTGCACACCCAGAAGGGACGGGCAGACAATAAACATGGGGATGAACGGAGACACCCATCTGGGCTGCGTCTACAGCCCATCTTCCCTCTCCATTGCCACTTCCTTCTTCAGACTCAGCTGCGGCTTTGCTTTGAACACACACAGCTGCATCTTTTCTGCCGCATCTGGTCTTTAGAGCCTGAAGATGACCAGCACCAACATATACCCTAAAGAAAACCTTAAATTAAAAAAAAAAAAAAGACTACCCATCCCCCTTCAGCCTGAATCTGCTCAAGTGAAAGATAAAAAATAAAAGAAGGTCTACTCTGACATAGTATGGGGGGGGACGGACGAATGAATAAATGAAGACAGATTTCTAACTTAAAAGGTACTCGAGCCGGCACCACCTTCTGAATTAGATGTGAGTCTGTCTGCCAAGTTGCACCCGACGCCACTCTTACCCAGATCTATCTTAGCCACATCTCAATTGCACCCGGACATACATCTTTCACTTCCCTAAACTTGCCACATCTCTGACGTTTTCAGGATATAGGCATGGTCTGTTCCCCTGGCCCAGAACATTCTCTGACCAGCTCTCTGCATGATGAGCTTTTATTGTTGTTCAAAGCAGTTACAGATGGTGGCAGTCAACATGTCACGTCAGGGACGCGGCCCCAAGCCTGGGAGCTCAATTCAGGCACGTCCTCTCAGGAGGCTTATCACCGTTTAAAGGCAGCTGCCTGGTCTGCCTTTCTCTAGAGAATGTCAACTCTAAAAGGGAGGGACTGTCCCCCAAGCCTTGACACACACAGAACAGCAGATAACACGATGTCTGGGACAGTGACAAAGACTGGCTACCACGGAAGAAGAATAAATGGATGGACGGTCCAATGCTCAAAATTCAATTATTAAGAAGGGGAAATGGAAAATACTGCAGAGTGGATTAAAGCCGTCAGATAAACAGCTTGAGGTTGCCCAGGAAGAGGGAGAAAGAATTCCAGTTAAACCTGAGAGAGGATAGAGCTTCTGGGAGGAGGAAGATGCTGCTATTAAACAATCTAGAATGCGAGCATTTCAGCATCTGATCAACCGGCCATGGGTTGTTTGTCCCAATTCAAGACCTTACACAACATCTAAAGCACCACTACAGAGAGAAGCAACAGATAAAATACAATGGAGACCAGGGATACAAAGGACATGCCTCAACACAATAAAGGAGATTTACAGAAAGCCCAGACAACATCAACTCAAACTGAGAGAAACTCTAAGCATTTCTACTAAAATCAGGAACACGGCAATGCTGCCCACTCTCTCCATACCTATTCATTCACTATATGGTACTGGAAGTCTTAGCTAAAGGCAGTTAAGACAAAGGAGGAATACAAATAGGAAGGGAAGAAGTATCTTTATTTGTAGATGGCATGATAGTATACATAAGTGACCCCAAAAATCCCACCAGGAATCTCCTACAACTGATAAACACTTTCAGCAAAGAAGGTGGACACAAAAATTAATACAAAAGTCAGTGGCCCTCCTATATACAATTGACAAGTAGACAAAGAAAGGAATCAGGCAAACGATACTTATAGCTCAAAAAAAAGTTAAACTCTCTTAGGGTAAAATTCTAACCAAGCAAGTGAAAATCTTGTATAATAAAAACCTTAAGACACTGAAGAAAGAAACTGAAGAACAAACATATCAAGATGGAAAGCTCTCCCGTGCTCATGACCAAGAGGATTAATGCAGTGAAAATGGCCATCCTCCCCCAAGGCAATTTACAGATACAATGCAATCCCCATCAAAATTCCAAAAAAAAAAAAATTCTTAAGAAAACTTGAAAGGACAATTTTTAGCTTCATATGGAAAAACATAAGATCCAGAACAGCTAAAAACAATACTGAATAATAAAAGAACTGCTGGGGATGGTACCATTCCTAGCCTCAGATTGTATTAGAAAGCTATAGTAATAAAAACAGCATGGCATTGGCACAGGAAGACATACTGATCAATAAGAATCAAACTGAAGACCCAGACATTAAGTCCACATACCTATGGACACCTGTTTTTGTTTCTGTTGTTTATTTCGTTGTATAAAGAAACCCTAAGTACACAATGGGAAAAGACGGTGTATTTAACAAACGATGCAGGTCAAACTTGATGGCTGCATGTCTAAAATGCCAATAGATTCATCCATTCCTAACCACCCTGCACATAAAACTCAACTCCAACTGGATCAAAGACCGCAACATATAGCCAAATACACTGAAGTTGAGAGAAGAGAAAGTGGGGCATCATCTTGAACTCATTAGCACAGGAGAAAACTTTCTCAACACAACACTGATAACACAGGCGCTGAGAACAATAATAAACGGGACCTCATGAAACCGAAAAGCTTCTGCACGGCAAAGGACACCATTATTTGGACACACTGGCAGGCTACAGAATGCGAAAAGACTTTTATGAACTTCTGATAAAGACTATTATCTAAAATAAACTTAAAAAAAACTGAACATGGAGAAAGCAGGTAACTATTGAAAAATGGGGCACAGGTCATAACAGGGTTCTCAAAAGACGAGATGGCTCAACAGGTGGCTGAGAAGCACTGAAGGAAAGATCCAGGAAAATGCAAATCAAAACTACTTTAACATTTCGTCTCACGCCGGTCAGAATGGCCAAGATTAAGAAACAAACGACAGCTCATGCTGGTGAAGATGAAGAGCAAGGGAAACACTCATCCACTGCTGCAGGCAGTGCAAACCAGTGTGGCGGTTCTTCAGGCAGCTAGTTAGAATAGATCTACTTCAAAGATCCAGCCATGGATATGCCACTCCTCACCAGGTACCCAAGGGATGCTTCATCTGACCAGAGATACTTGATCACTGGTGCTCTACTCATAACAGGCAAAAGTCAGAAAAGGCGAATATTACTCAACTGTTATAAAGAACGAAATCATGAAATAATCTACAGGTAAATGGATGGAGCTAGAAAAAAAAATCATCCTGAGCCAGGTGTGGTGATGTACTCCTTTAATCCCAGAACTTGGGAGGCAAAGGCAGATGGATCTCTGTGAGTTTAAGGCCAACCTGGTCTACAGAAAAAAAAACCCTGTCTTGGGGAGTGGGAGACAAAAACAAAAAAACCAAACAACAGCAACAACAAAATCATCCTGAGTGAGGTAATCCAGACCCAAAAAGACAAATATGGTATGTATTCGCTTGTATGTGGCTATCAGCTGTTAAGTATTTGGTAAGTTGGCTATGATCCGTATAACCACAGAAGTTAGCTATAAAGTAGAAAACTGGAGGTGGGGAGATAGATCTCCGTAGGAAGGGGAAATAGAACAGATTGTTATGGAGGGTCTGGGAGGAAGAACAGAACAGGAAGATCAAACAGAGAAGGGAGGAAAGGGGGTAAGGAAAGGAAGATAGGGAGAGAAAGCTAAAACTGGCCATTTGAGGGGTTGTAAGGAAACCTAATACAGTAGAAGCTTCCTAAAATATATACTATATGAAAGAAATATAAATGGATTCACCAACAGGGGAAAAACAAAGCCCCAACCAGACATCTCTTGTCATGAAAGGAAACTTCCAGCTCTAGAAATGAGTTATGTCTAATTGAGTTGTTGGTCAAAGGAGCCCCATGGAAATCCCCAAATACCCGGGTTATTGGCAAAACTATCAGTTGCTCTCCAAACGGGGTTTGGTAAGGCCCTTCTGCTGAAGAGCACACCTACACAATCCACTGAAAACAGAAGTCAAGCAGGCACCTACATGTAAGCTTCTCTCCGATGACTACTGCTCACGGTATGCCAGAGAAGAAATGAAAACACCAACCCAGCTACAAATCCTTCAACCTACAGTGGTGACACCCCCACAAGATATACCGGTGCAATAGTGGCACAAAGCTTGTGGGAGTAACCAACTAGTATCTGATTGGACTTAGGGCCCCCTCCATGAGACGGAACCCATACTTGATAACTCTCAAGTGGCCAAGGCTCTAAAACTAGATAGGCCAGAGACCTGGGGAAATCCAATCCTATTGTTCTGCCAAAGGAATGTGGCAATGAAGTGACATTCTTCTACACTCAGATCAGTGTCTTACTCAGCCATCATCAAAGAAGCTTCCTCTTCAAGCAGATTGGAACAGGAACAGAGACCCACAATGGAACAAACTGCAGAGAGTAAGAGACTTGGGAAGACTCCATCCTAAAAGGGATGTCTCCATCAAACCATTCCCCTCAGAGCTCAGGGAATCCAGAATAAGAGGAGGTAGAAAGATTCTAAGAGCCAGAGGGGATGGAGGACCAGAGAAACAAGACCTGTAAACATAGCCGGGCTGACATACATATGAACTCACATACTACAGCAGCATGCACGATCCTTGCACAGGTCTAAGCCAGACGGGGTTCCAGCACTTAGAGGGAAGTGGACACACGTCCCCCCCATCCCTAACCCAAAAGCTATCTGCAACTGATAGCCACTCACAAAGGAAAAATTCTACTGACTAGAAGGGAGAGAAAGGGCAAGCTCAGGGAACACTGGCTAGCCAGCCTATCTGAACTGGTGAGCTCCGTCAACAGAGAGACCGTGACTCAAAGATTAAGATGGAGAGCAACTGAAGAAACTTCTACATAGCAACCACAGGCCTGCAGATTCAAGCACAAGCATGTGCATGTGTAGCACACACCGCCACGTGAGCACATACGCATACACATGCATACACACACACACACACACACACATACAAACACTCAGATGTCACATACCACACACACATAAACACAAACACACTTTGTAAAAAGCCATTTTGGAAATCACTTGAGAATTTTAGAATTTGACTCCCTTTGTTTTTAAGTGCTCAGCAACCCCTCCCCCACACACACACTCTCCATCCACATTCCCCTACCCCCACAACCTCTGCTTACAGAATAGGAACCTTGGCCTGGGAGCATACTGCCTACCCTTGACCCTTCCAGTTCAGCTGGAAGGTAACTGTTCCCTGGCAGGTAACTTAATGCTTGCCCTGTGCTCCAGATCCTTTATGCTGACCCCACAGTCCCCAAGACACCATAGAGTTGATACAGTTGACACCATTGCACTGCAGGTCTCCCAGAGGTAGAGATCCTGAACTACTCACTCGTCCACCTGGTCCAGAGCCTTCTGTCTGCACACACTCTCCTCAGGTTTCTGTCTACTTCTCCCCACCTCTGGGGCTTCGAACACCCCACCAGACTTTCTGGAAGCCACAGCTAAACAACGTCAGGGTGCTTGTCAGATGTTGCTCAGCTAAAAGCTCCCACAGAAGACCATGTGTGATGCCTACTACAGACGTCCTTAAGTAGAGCTCCAGTAACCAAGATCCTTGTTCCAACTGCAGGGCACCTGGAAGACTTGCTGCAGCGTGCTGGGATGCCAGCTGGCACACCTTACTGAGGGCTAAACTAGCATGCCTTGGATGCTTGGGGCATTGCTAGCAGAAAGCAGGGCATCGGGCAAAGGACCCTTGAGCCTGCTGTCAACAGCTCCAGGGGGAGAGGAGAGAGCGGAGGTCAGCAGGCTCAGCACACAGAGGTGAGGAGCTGGAAACAGGAGGAAGCAAGGACAGGACCCAAGAGTCCAGAAATGCCTATGCTGTTCGCCCTCCAAACACACATTTCCTACAAGACTGACCATGTGTATCAGTCATTAGAAAAGCAGGGGAGTCTGCAGCTCACACTTCCTTGGGGTAAGCCTGAAATTTTTCACGATAGAAAGTGTTCTACATGCAGACTGGAGAGAGGTCTCAGCAGTAAAGAGCACTTGCTGCTCTTGTAGAGAATCTGAGTTCTCAGCACGCATATAGCAGCACAAGGCCACCTCTAACTCCAAAACACTCTTCTGGCCTCTGCAGGCAGGAGGTATGCATGTGGTGCAGACATCCTACAGACTAAGCAGCATACACATAAAGTCAAGGTAAATAAATCTTTAAAAGCTGACTATGGAATTCATTATTGGCACAGGGCTGGGGAGACGGCCCATTGGTTAAGAATGTGCTCTGCTCTTTTAGGTCAGTTCCCAGAACCCACACACTGGTAGGTCACAACTGCCTAGAACTCCAGTTCCAGAGATCTGACACTTCTGGCCTTGAGTATCTGAACACACACAGACATACACAGAGACAGACAGCTACAGACACACACACACACACACACACACACACACACACGACGCACACACACACCTTTACACATAATTACAATAAAATTCATTAGCATCGAAAAACTAATTTCATAGTAGAGGACTGTGAAGACTGTATATCCTAATGACGTAGTCTATCAGCAGACACCGGGACTGAGAGACAAGTCCCCAAAGGGCACTGGGCTGGGCAGTCATCTCTCCTGGATGTTGACACATGGGGAACCAGAGGGCCCATTGGGAGCATCACGATTCTTGTCCATGAACTTCCTCCCAGTGTTGAGGAGGCATCACAAGCAACTCAGTACTAGTTAAATGGCATGTGTGTGTCAGAAGCAGATGGTCTGTAAGACATCCATGTGCAAAGCCTCCCACAGGCATCCCCGGGGAAGACTCACGTCAGTCAGAAATGACAACACCAACCCACGAGGAGGCATTCCATCACAAGGTCCTAAAGGAGAACAAGACAGGAAAGACTAGCCCCAATCCTGCCATCTGGGGCTGCACAGCCTTGCATGCCTTTGTCTCCCCTGTTCCCTCTCCCTGGAATGGTCCCCGTTCTAGCCTCTTGAGAGGAACCTAGAAGTCTTTTTAATATTCTAGCATCTGCAAAACACTCAGTAGCTGCCCAGGGCAGACACAGCCAACCCATTCTCTTTTCCGTTTCATTAGGACTGAGCAATCAGCCCAAGAGGGTTCCATACTGCCTTCTCCTGGTCTGCAGGCCATAGTACCCAGTACCCGAGGTCAGCTAACCTACAGCTGTGTTCCACCAATGTGAGGCAATGAAAATAGAAGGCAGGAAGGGTGATTCTTTCCTCCACCCTGCCCAGGCTCCCCACTTGTAAATCCATCTTCTGGCTCCAAAAATACCAGCATCCTTCAGAGAAAGCATGGGACTGCAGGCCCTGCAAACTCTGGGATGCTCACTGTCTGGCTTCTGTCTTCACAACACTCCCATCATGGGGATAGCTGATTCCCAGGATCTCACGCTTTCGGTGAATCCTGAATATTGAGATGACCACCCCGGCAGTCACACTGTCCGTGCCTGTTTCTCCAACAGCTTAATGCCATCTCCACTGAAGTCGCAAGGTCCCTGGGCTTTGGATGGCTTATTCCTCATTTCCTGATTTCCTTCCAGAAGGAACATCTCAAGTTAACCGCTAATACTATCCAGGTGTCAGAAAACTGTTCAGTTAAATAAGTAGGCATTTCATCATCTATAAAAGCTAAGCAAAAAGGCCAAGAGACAAGAACACTTTGACAAGCATGTTTAAGGAACGGAAGGTGTAAGAAATATTTATCCATTAAGAATTCACTCCCTAAAATTTTTTTTTATTTATTTTTTATTTTTTGTTTTTTTCGAGACAGGGATTCTCTGTGGCTTTGGAGCCTGTCCTGGAACTAGCTCTGTAGACCAGGCCGGTCTCGAACTCACAGAAATCCGCCTGCCTCTGCCTCCAGAGAGCTGGGATTAAAGGTGTGCGCCACCATCGCCCAGCCACTCCCTAAAAATTAAAGCAACTGTCCAACCTATAGAGTGAGCACCTGAATTCATTTTAGAAAAATTAAAAACAAAACCCATTTGCTTTGTCCTTAGCATCTGTGAGAACTGTCACAGGCCCCCAACAGCAGGCAGTCACAGAAACGTAGAGTGGGTAAGCACAAAGGTTCCAAAGCCAGGCTGCCAAACCCTAGTCCCAACAAAACCAGCAGAATCGCCTCGGCCAAGGAGCATCTCCACATCAGTTCTTCCGTTTGCGAGGCCGCAGCAACAGCGTCCCCTCGTTTTGTTTCAAGGCTCGACCCACACAGAATACACTGGTTGCCTTTGTTTTCCCTGCATCCTCCATCAAGGCTCTCAGACCCAAAGGCCATCCGAGTCACAAAGCAGGCAGGTCTGATGTCCGCCCTTCCTAAAGACATCCCCTTGGAAGGGACTTTCAAAATTCAGGAACCAAGCTGCTCACCTGTTGGCCAAACACAGGTGTCTAGCCAACTGCAAGTACACCTCAGCACGCTGAGGAGAGAAGTGAGGTCCTAAGAGGTATGTTCCCAAGAGGTGAGACGCCAAGAAGCCAGATCTCCCTGGGCCATCACAAGCTCAGGCGGAAAGGAGAATCAAAGAGACGGGCTCACCTGTGGCTGATACACAGGGACACCTGACACCTACAGTGAAAGCCAGAGTGGAAAAGAGGAACCCGGTGGTGGAAGGACAGAAAGGGGTGACATGAGGACCGGGGGACACCACTGTTGAGCCCATCAGAAGTCTCAAGAACCCAGGGGAGAGATCTCATTGGGTTGGGCTGCCTCCAGATCCAGAAGGGAGGCCGACTACGAACACAGGCAAGAGGCAAATCCACAACCAATGGAAAAAGGAAAACCGAAGTCCCACAGATAGGTCCCAAGAGCTTTCCTAAGTGAGGTCCTCTACCGACAAACCCTGAGAGGTGAGATGGGCCAGGATCAGAACAGCCTGGGAAGAGAACACACCTCCAGGGCTCAGAACTGCCAGTCAGAGCATCCAACACAGGTAAACTCAACTTCAAATGACAAACAACTTTAAAGCGTATATCCCATGCAACATTCAAGGTGTACGTAAAAACTGTCAGGGGTTTTGGTTTTTTTTTAATATATAGGGCTATGTATGCGTTCTGCTTCATTTGGAACCTTTCCCCTTATCCTTGACCTCCCTCAACGAACAAATAAAACCCAAAAGAGGACTTATTGACAGAGCTGAGTGGCAGCACATAAAACCGGAAGCATGAACCAAAGGTCCTGGAAGCCACAGAGGACTTGGGGAGGCCTGGAGGGAGAGTGCCCTGTACCCACAGGAAGCAGCAACTGCTGACGCAAAGTCCACTTTCCTTTTCCTACTACCACCCCGCAGGTACCAGTCAGTGACTCAACTCCTGAAGCTCAAGGCCAAGTAGGAAGCAAGCGAGCGAGGGACAGCAGTGACGAGCAAGCACTCATCTCCCTTAGGTCAATGGGAGGGCATTCAGAGAAGACTGATGAAGACAGAAAAGACAGAAACCGAAAGGGTCTTAGAGTCCTCGCTGCAATCCCACATCCCTGGTGACTGCAGAGGAGGTGACGGCTTCCTCCATGGCTCTGTAGCTAGTGACTGCTGCAGCCAGCGCAGCCTGGATAGCCAAGACCGGCGGGGGTGCCGGGATTGAGACGCGGAGGCTTCTTTTCAGGTGGAAGAACAGCAACCTTTATTTTGCTCAGAAACTTTTTATACCTCTACTGCTTCTGTGGAGACCCACCGACCAGAAAGAACACAAACATCCTGGTCAGTTACAGACCACAAGGAAAGTCCCGCTGTCAGTCAGGGGGAGTGAGGGCAGCTGGATCACAACAGTGGCAACAGAGAGCTCTTCACACAGAAAAGGTATGCTTCTCCGCTTCTCACCGTCCCCAAACTTCAAGTGTGGTATCCTCGTGAGGAGCACAGCCCTCAACCTTCCTAAGTCCACGGGACACTAACACTACAGCCAGGGAAGAGACGACACCAGAGAGGGGAAAGAGGGCACGTGAGAGTCTTCTCAACAGCAAATTTCTGTCTACCAGACCTGACCCTGGCTCGCGCTGCTGGGCTCTCTTTCTTCATCTGCATCCTTCAAGCTCTTCTCCGCGACTCAAGCCCCATCCACGCCAGCACCGTCAGAAAGACTGGTGTTTCCGTTTCTGGTCTTCAAGCCAACTGTTAGGCACAACTTGCACTAGTGTGATGCCCACCAAGTTCACCCCCTGGAGGCCGAGAGCAGGGTCAACAGAGAAGACTAGGGCAGCCCTGTCTTTCCACAGGGCTCAAGCCAGGAAATGAACAGTTGGAAGGTACATGCTGGCTTTCTTTTCCAGAAAGGATGGGAAGAGCCCTTCAGCCCTGGGGATGGGATCAATCAGGAATCAGGCTTGCCCCTATGTAACAGCATAGTCCCATGGTTTACCAAACCCCTAGACACTGGCCAAGTTCCCAGGTATCCCATCCCCCTAGTCAGAGAAGCACGCACCCTAAGTGACTGAACTGAGGTGAGGCTCTCCCTAGCCTGCGGTCTCCAGCATCCAGGTGTGGCTCCGGCTCTTCTCCCAGCTTTCGAAATTATCATTTCAAAGTATCACTGACATCTTGGAGGACTAGCTAGAGAGAGATTGTTGTTGAAATGTACTCTAGGCCACTGCAGAGAGGGGCGGGCTGAGATGATCGCTAGAACCCACACGGCAGAAACTAAAAACACCTGATAGGTACTCGGAACGTGAAATACTCTCCGGCAATAATACCCAGCCTGTACTCCAACATGGACGCTGTGGGACACTAGTAACCGAACTAGAAGGTGTTGTAATATGATGCTATTATGCTTTTTCGACTCTTCTGGAGGGCCCGCCACCCAGCTCACAGATGAATCACACACGGAGGCTTATTCTTATTTATAAACGTCCAGCCTTAGCTTGTCGTGTTTCTTGCCCGCTTTTCTTAATTTATGTTATCCTGTCTACCCTTTGGCCTCTGTGTTTTCCCGGTTCTCTTACTTCTGTAAATCTTATTCTTACTCCGTGGATTGCTGTGAGGCTGGGTGACTGGCCCCTAGCCCCTGAAATCCTCCCCTCTCTAGGACTACTACTCCGAACCCCTTCTTCCCAGCTTTTTCCTTCTATATACTCTCTCTCTGCCTGCCAGCCCCGCAGACCCTTCCCCCTGCCTCGCTACTGGCTGTTCAGGTCTTAGGCCATCAGGTGTTCGAGACGACAAGCGAAGTATCACAGCTTCACGGAGTTAAACAAATGCAACATAAACAAAAGTAACACACCTTAAAATAATATTCCCAACAAGGAGGAGTCAAAGGAGGCAAATGCAGAGTAGCGTTCATATAATCCCAACCATGGGAAGTCTGGACACAGAAGAAATGCGCACTGAGAAGCGTCAGAAAGGCCTCTGGGGATCCGACGTGAGCACTGAAGACCTCAGAGTGCCATAGACAGCTGCTACCCTGAGCCGAGCAGAGACAGCACCGTGGTTTCTTCTCTAAACCCACCCCTCCATTCAATCCACCTGTGGGAGGTTTGTGCGCTGCGCAGTAATCACGTCCCACTCCCTTCCAGAGCTTGCACGGCATGAACTGTGTTGGACAGCTGTGTTAAGTCCGTAGTAAACACAACTAGCGAGGTCTTCCCTCGCAGGGCATCATGCCAGGTCCTATCCCAGCACACACTGCCATCTCTGAGGTATCTGGGACTGGGAGATCACGAAGAGCTGCTGTATGGGGAGAGCTGACCTGGCACGAGGAAGACAATATGCACCTGGTACCATGATGGGGAACACGGCAGATCATTTATTGCAATGAAATACCTGCTCTCCAAACAGAAAACAGACAAATGGCTGCCACAAGCAGCCAAGGCAGGGTGCCCTTATCGCTCGTGCAACTGACTTCTCCCTCCTACTTCTCAAGAGACAGGGCAGAGCCCAACCAGATGCAGCCAACAGCTCCCTACTCTCCTCCCAAGATCCCTTGGTCCCTAGACATTTGGGGGGGTTGTTGAGCATGAGATCGGTCCCTCTTCCTCTAGATCAAATCCAGCTTCTCCTTCATGTCTTGGCTAAAAACTGGCCTCCTTCTAGAACAGTGATTCTTGACCTATGGGTCGCGACCCCTCTGGGTTACATATCAGATACTTACGTCATGATTCTTACAGTTATAAAGTAGCAATGAAAATAATTTTATGGGTGGGGGTCACCACAACATGAGGAACTGTATTACAGGGTTGCAGCGTTACGAAGGTTGAGAACCACTGTGTTAGAGCAGACCCTCAACTCTCGCTCAAACCGGACAACCACCCTAACAGTCTCTCCTCAGTGACACACAAAGACACAGTTTCCTGACATGAAGTTGGTACTCAGCGTATGGGGCGGGGCGGGGCAGGGGGGGAACGACCCAACTCCTTGTGCTATGCTAACCATGCTATTTTTAAGCGAAGAAATCAGAAAACATAAGCAAAGAACTAGAAACTGACTCCGGCCTGGGATGGGAACAAATGACACGCGGTGTAGGAGCAGGATTACCGTGGCACACGCCGATGCAGTGTCGGATGGTAAGCCAGACAGACAGGCAACAGAACGAGCCCCGGACAGTGCAGACACCCTCTCTGCTGTGGCTGCTTTCCCCAGACAGAGTCTGCTGCCCTGGCAATGCTCCCCTGAGCCCAGGATCCTGGGGAAACTGCTGTAGATAAGATGGCCTCCGATGACCTTAGTGAATGAACTAAGGGTATGGAAACCAAGAGCAGACACCTACAACTAGATCAAGACCAAACCGTCTAAATTAGAGTATCACCCTCCCACTGGCTGTCACCTCAGGCTTTCGGTTTGGAGCCAGGCTCAAGTTCAAACGATGGCCTCGCCTGAAAACCATGAGACCACGCCCTTCGCTGTGCCCCGGATAATGAAACCTCAGCATACCTGTTTGGGGGTTCGCAGCAATAATGAGAGGACCACAGTAAGGATTCAGTGAGAAGATGCAGCACCCAAGAGAAGGTTCGAGGGTAAAGGAGCTTGCTGCCCGGGTCTGCCGACCTGGGCTCAATCCCTGGGTACACGGTGGGAGAAGAGAACAGACTCCCTCAAGTTCCTCTGACCTCCACATGGAATACACACACGTACATACACAAATAAATATAAGACATACGAGAGGATGCTTACAACAACTTTTTGCTTTTTCTTCCCTTGGTACCTCTCTTACCACAGAGACAGATAAAAGACTTGGAAGAGGCCGGAGAGGTGGCTCAGGCATTAAGGGCATTCGCTGCTCTTCCACAGGCCCTGGTTCAGATCCCAACATCCATGTGGCAGTAATTCAGAACCATCTATACCTCCAGCTCGAGGGAAGGCAACACCCTTTTCTGACCTCTGTGAGGACTGCACACACAATACACATACATACAGGCAGGCAAACACTCACATACATTTAAAAAAAGTGGGAAAATGTTCTTGGGAATTCTATAAGGTTTTCTTTGTTCCTTCACCGTCAAGTAATAGTTTACTCAAAATTCCTCGGCTCAGAGAATGCAACACTTTTCATTTTAGTATTAATGAATTTACATTTAAAAACAACAAAAACAAAAGGCAAATAATCTGTGATAGGACGACCAAGTCCCTTCTCTAGGGGCCCATATAAATCAGGGCACCGGTGCCAAGCGCGGGGCCAGGCCTCTGTGCTCGCTTGTGACAGGGTCAAGAAAAACCAGATGCAGGGCAGAAAGCAGGTCATAAGAACTTATGTCGGAGCCAGAGATTGACAACACTGGAAGTCTCAACTCTAACATCATTTCCAGGACTGCTTTAGTAGACTGGAGTTTATCTTTAAAAAAAAAAAAAAAGAAGAAGAAGAAGACAATCTGAACAGAGGTGGCCAGTGGGTAAAAAGCTTGGCCTCAGGCCTAAGGACCTAAGGTGAGAGATCCAGCGTCTTAGCTAGGGTTTCTACGGCTGTGAAAAATATCACACCCAGAAGCAGCGTGGGAAGTCAAGAGTTTATTTCATCTTATAGCTTGTAGGCCATCATTCAGGGATGTCGGGAAAGAACTCAAGGCAAGAACCTGGAGGTAGGAGCGGATGCAGAGACCATGGAGGGGTGGTGCTTACGGTCTTGCTCCTCATGGCTTGCTCCGCCTGCTTTCTTATAGCACCCAGGACCACTGCCCAGGGCTGGCACCACTCACAGTGAGCTCTGCCCTCATATCAATCAAGAGGATACACCACCACAGGCTTGCCTGCGGGCCAATCAAGCGGGAGCATTGTCTCAATTAAAGTTCCCTCTTCACAAATGGCTCTGGTTTGTGTCAAGTTGACAGAAAAGTCGCCAGCACAGCAGCATCCAGCAAATCCCAGGGTTCAGCAGCTAGCACTTGCATGAAATCACAGCACCGAGGCATGAGGGGCCCTGGGGGCTGACAGCAGTCTAGCCAACTGGTGAGCTTCAGGATCTGTGAGACCCTGCCTCAAAAAAGCACAAAGCATACACAGGAAGACACCCAGTGGTGACCTCTGCCCTGTCCCCACCTCCCCGTTCCCATACAGGGACACACACACACACAGGTAAATAAATAAATATGGAGCAGAGTGTATCGCTCAATGGGAGAGTCCTGCACCCAGCACACCACAGATAAAGAACATGAACAAATAAATGTAATTATTATTAAAAGAGATCACAAGGCAGGGGAAGCAGGGGCACCAAAGAGCATAAAGTTCTGGTTCTGATCAGTGACGACACCAAAACACCCTGAATACATCTGTGGCTCTGAATCTTACACTGCACCCTGGTTAACGTCAGCAGAGTGTACACTGAGAATTTCATACTACGAGAAAGTCACTGGCCCCTCCTCTGGGTGCCTGAGTGTTTCCCGTTCCTTGTGTGCAAGGTTCAAAGAGGTGTGTGTAAGGGTTCATGTTCTTTTTTTTTTTTTATTTACTTACTTATTTATTTATTTATTTGTTTGTTTGTTTATTACGTATACAATATTCTGTCTGTGTGTATGCCTGCTGGCCAGAAGAGGGCACCAGACCCCGTTACAGATGGTTGTGAGCCACCATGTGGTTGCTGGGAATTGAACTCAGGACCTTTGGAAGAGCAGGCAACGCTCTTAACCTCTGAGCCATCTCTCCAGCCCCCAAGGGTTCATGTTCTTTCCAGGAGACACAGGCCTTCACTGTGGCACCTGGGGGCTGAATGTGGCCACCTATATACTACTTCTACACCAAACACCCATCTCTTAAGGCCCTCTCATTTAATCTGTGAAGGCCTATGCCGCCAAAGATTCCATGTGAACAGCACAGGGAACATTCCACGGGGATAACTAGGACTCTAGCTGAAGCGCACCCACAAACCACTGTCCTCATGCTTTCATTTCCCCCTTCCTTTTCTGGAAAGCTCTTTTGAATGATGAGACCCATGTCTGGGAGGGCACCCCACCTCCACTCCCCATTGAGCATGGCCTCACTTGATGCCCTGGTGCCAAGATGCCCTGGTGCCCTGAGATGCCCTGGTGGGTATTAAACAGATCATACTGGAGGCACACCTGGCCCTCCTCCGGGGCTGGACCGATCTGAAACAGATGTTGTGAGAGATTAGCCCTATCCATCAGCATCGGGCTTCCCACCAGCTGGGATGCTAACCTGCCCAGAAAATCCTCTGGGCTTAATTAACCTTACCTTACGTGGTCTTTTGCCTTCCCATAGTTTTGGGCTTAAAAAGCTTTGACAGTCTGGTCCCTCCAACTGCATTCCGTGAAGGGAAGGGGGGAAGAGAACCACGGAGGGCGGCCTGCTATGCCGCCAGACACGAATCACAAAACTCAAACAGCAGTGACATTTCTGTTCCATCGTCACCAAATAAAAATGAAAATTAAAAACAAACAAAAGGTTGAACCACCTCAGCAGAGATGAACGGAGCAGCAGCTCTCGACAGCTCCCCCTTACAAGCTAAACTACAAGCTAACGAAGCTATGAGGGGCTTTGACACCACGCTTTCCTGACTGACGCACATCAAGATAGATAAACTTCATTGTAGAAAGCCAAAGGGAGAAGGGCCCTGGTTCAGAAACCCTGAAGGAGCGTGTACTGACTTCCTTTCTTCCTTGTATGAGGGTACGGGGGATCCTGGAGATCAAGTCTCATTCCCTCTGCACGCAACTGCCTGCAGTGCCCAGCCAGGGCCAAGCTAGATAAGTCAGGTGTGGTCCTGGGTGAGCGTTACAGGAGCCGCCAGACTCCTTTTGGATATTTTTCAGTACCTGGCACATAGAAGATTGGGTGCAGTCACTGGGGACAGGGCCTGTCACTAAGGAGCCATTCTTACTAGCTGTCACTTTGTGCCTTTCTGGGGAAAGAAAGGTACAGAGGGGAGGGATCAGAGATCAAGTTCCTACCATCAAACAAAGAAGCATCATGACTTTCGATCACTGAAACACACTCCACCCTGCAGGGTCACTGAGGGGTGAGCATGGTCCAAGCCTATGACATATCCGAAAGGAAATGTCCTTAGGAAAACCACCGATGTATACAGTGAACATCAGTAATTAAACAGATTTTTAGATAAAATGCACCCCCCCTGGATCTAGAGACAAGAGAGGCGTGCTGATTTTAAAGAGCCAGCAGCAACATTCCTCATCCCTCCGAGAGCTAAAGTGGTATCTGCAACTCACTGACGTGGATGTGGGGATAAACTTCACACTGCATCTGACAACTATCAAACATGTGTGCTTACACACACACGTGCAAACACGTACACGATTTCTGTGGAAGGCAAGACCAGTCTGCGAGCTTCCATTCTAGGGTCCTGGCCATTACAAGTGTTTTCAAGAGCATCTCTTCCTGTCAGAAACACACTGAACCTGTGAGCACTCACTCGGCTAGCTTTGACAATAATTCAATATACCTAAAAGCAGCCGGCGCTGTGACTGAAGAGAAAATGCAAGGCCTCCCCACTGAGGGAAAAATTATGCCGAAGGACAAAAAAACACGGCTTATTCCCCCTCGCTCAGCCTTGCTGCATCTTAAACACAAGCATTAGCATTGCTAGGTGTAATCGCTCTTATGTCTGCAAGGTATGTCTTCAGGGGGAGAAAAGCATGAAGAATGCACCTACAGGGGGTGTGGTATCCCCACCTCCACTCAGAGTATCCTTAGGAGACAGCTCTGGACTCAAGGCTCCCGAACCTCTTCTCACACCCAACCGCGCCAAAACCCAGGTCCCCTGCATCTGCACAATCTCCATGCCCTATAATGGTCATGGGTGTTTCCCTGAGGCAGCGTAGGTGATTTTAATACAAAAGAAGCCATAAGAACCATCTGGAAGATCTGTCACCATCAGTACCACCAAAGCAGCAAATGTGAACATGCCCACTTCCTACAGGCCTGCTTCTGTCCTGGGCCTTTCTTGGAAACTCAACCTGAAGACACTTTGTCCCCTTGCAAATGAAATGTAGCGGCAACACCCAGGTATGCGCTACAAGGTAGCCTACAAGGTAGAGACCAGGGCTAAGGGTACACTGGCTGCAGTGAGTGCCCACGATATACACTGTATCCACTCATCCACCTATTCTATTTGGCAAACCATGAAGACGGGGTTTGCTGTTGTGCCAGGAGTGGCCTACGAACAGCAAGTGCAGGTGACAAAACCCTCACCCCAGAAAACCAATGCAAACAGGGCCCCCTCCTGAGCCAGTTCACCAACCCTCGTGTGTCTCCCAGATGCCAACTGCAGAGAAACATGGACAAAGAAGGAGTCTGATCCCACAGGAAGACCCACCTCTCCTGAAGAAGATGGGGGTGGTGGCAGATGGGTTATGAGACTGGCCAATCACAGCTCACAGAGCATCAAGGCCAGGGCACACAGGAGTGGAGACAGCATAGGCTACTAGAATTCACACTGGAGACACGAGGGTGGAGCAGAAGGGCAAAATACGCCAGGCAGCAGTATAGTCAGATGGGGCTAGGGAACTCGGTTTAGGCCTATGTGGGCCCAGAAAATGCACACAAGCCAGCAGATCAGATTAGAGTGGTTGAGAAGCAAGTCGGGTCAGTCACACGGCCTGGGACACAAACAGAGAGTGGACCTGGACTGAGAGAGAACAAAGAAAAAGTTCAAGCAGCTTTGCTGTTGGCTTGACAGGTTTCTCGTTTCTCCAGTCTTGAATAGCTGTCCCCACAAACCAAACACTGTGGATTCTCTAACGAGTCCCCATTTCTAACTAGCCCCATTTCCAGCAAATGGATAACAAGAGGACTACAAAAGAATGTGGTGACCTCCGTCAGGCTCGGGGTGCTTTGAATGAGACACCCAGAAGGCACTCACAGATATACTATAAAAAAAAAAAAGGTTCAGTGCAAGGACAATCTCTTTCAGAGAAGTGTACAGAGTGACCTAACACTGAGCTCCCAGCTTGCTCCCTCAAAACTTTGTTAAGTGCGTGACTCCTTAAGAACCAAAAGTATGTTTCATTTTTCAAAAAGAGGGGAAAAAAGATACCCCGCCCTTTTCCAAGGGCAAAACTGAGGCCTGCCAAAATTAAGTCTTAAAAATGGAATCTTGGCCGGGCGGTGGTGGCGCACGCCTTTAATCCCAGCACTGAGGAGGCAGAGGCAGGCGGATCTCTGGGAGTTCGAGGCCAGCCTGGTCTGCAGAGCTAGTTCCAGGACAGGCTCCAAAGCCACAGAGAAACCCTGTCTCGAAAAACCAAAAAAAAAAAAAAAAAAGAATCTTGCAGCCTGAGGCTCCACAGTAAATACAATAATCCTAAATACACATTATGAACTACATATAGGGTGTCCTTCACTGGCTAAGAACACCATTGTTGATGAACAGGCCATTGGAGGTTTCTAAACATGAAACATGGCGTTCGGCCATTGTTTTAGGCTACCGCTTCCAAAGACTTTTGTATTGGACTTGAAAGACGGCTCCAAGGGTAGGAGCACTGGCTGCTCTTCCAGAGGACCTTAATTCAGATCCCAGCACCCACACAGCAGTTCCCAGACATCCCTCAATTCCAGTCCCAAGAGATCCAACACCCTCTACAGGCCGCTGAGGGCACTGCACACGTGTGGTGCACATTTATGCATATAGGCAAACATAAAATTTAAAAAAAAAACCACAACTTTTTATTTCTGTACTAACCTAATCCTAGAGATTACAGGCATTTATTTCCAAACTAAACATACTGAATGTCTGGGCCTAGTGAGACGAGATAGACACACCTGCGGAGCTGGCAGCTGACCATGCTCACACATGGTGTACCTGCAGCTGGCTGAGAACTCTGCAACCCCACAGGGACCGCCCAGGATGGTACTTCCACACCTGCACCCCGGGACCACCCTCAGGCTCTGAGTCAAAACAACCAGAGACCACATTCTCCCAGGACTTGGCAGGCTGATCCCGACGAGCACGTGAACACCATGCAAAGGGGTGACTAAGCATTTGGTTTGTTTATTTTCCCACTCCAAAAAAAATGAGATCGTCATCTATAATCAGTAGCCTGGCTCTGCTGCTGATTTAATGGAGAAAACTGAATAATCACTCAAAACACTCTAGCCCCCTCTAAGCCCCAGATAAAAGACACTGAAGACTCGCTCTAACTAGTCCCTCACAGGATGCACAGTCCTAGGGAAGAGGTCTGATACAGGTTATTCTCCCCACAGGCGATGGCTACCTCTTGCTACACAGATGCTGAGGAACAAAGGATCCACCCTTCTTGAAATGGGAATCACGATGGAAGGAGCCGCCTGCACCGGACCGGACAGGAGAGCCCAAAAGCTAGAGCGTCTCTCGGCCTTGAACCTGACTGTGGAAAAAGAGGTCAAGTACCCTGAGAAAGAGCAGAATCCCAGAAGCCGCAGGACAGCACTCAGTGAGGATGGGAAGGGCACTCCAAACTTCACTTAACACTGGTAGGGATGAAAACACTTCCAGACACTTTGGAACATAGTTTGGCGATTTCTTACCAAAGTAAACACGCAGTTACCACATAACCCAGCAACCCTAATCCTGGGTATTTACCCGAACGGACCGAAATCTTTTGTCTAGACAAATGGATGGGAATGTTTAAGGCAGATTTACTCACCACGGCCAGGACTTGCAAACAACTAAGACGTCCTTCGGTACGTAGATAGAGATAAATGCTTCTTCCATCCAAGCACTCAAAAGAAACAAGCCGTGAAAACAAATATTGTAGAGGGGCTGGGGAGAGAGGGTACCTGCTGGATAGTCACGAGGACTGGGTTCCAATTCCCTTAACCCAAGAAAAAGCCATGAATGCTGGGTGAGCCTAGAAACCAGCCTGTAATCTTAGCCCTCAAGAGGTGGGGACAGGGGGGCCCTAAGCAAGCTGGCTAGCTAGACTAACCTAATCTGCAGGCTGTGGGTTAAAGCGAGAAAGACCTGACCCCCAACATAAAAGGGAGAGATGAAAGAACAATCCAAGGCCTACACACACACACACACACACACACACACACACACACACACACACACACCAAGAGCATGGAGGATCCTTCAATTCTTTCTACCAAGTGACAGAACCCAACCTGTTTCCACACCCAACATATAACATCCTGGGAATGGCAAAACTACACAGTAAAGGCTCAACGGTTTCCAAGTCTTGCAGGAGGAACCAAAAAGGAAGAGACAGAATTACTACGGTGGCAGAATTCTTTTTCGTTATGCTCTTAGGGTGAGCGATGTCTCTGTCCGTTTGTCCAAGCCCACAAAAAATACAACTCCCAGAAAGCCCTGATGTAAACCATATGGGTGGACATGGGACACTCAACTCTAACAAACACACTGCTCCGGTACTCTCGGGGTTGCTGGTGGAGGAGGCTGTGCCTACCAAGGGTGCAGCAAGCAGGTGGGAGAAAGGACTTTCTGTTGATTTAAAAAAACAAAAAACAAAAAAAAAAACCTACTTTTCTCATGGGTCTCTCTCATTCTCTCTCTCTCTTCTCCACTCCACGGACAGCCTTCATCGCCTTTCATGCTCACCAACAAGGAAGGTAACGTTATAATTAGATGAACTAGTAAGAGCCAGGAAAGCAAGAAACAGGATGATGCTCCCCATGTTCCTGTCAAATTAACAACAACTGTGGAAAATAGTAGAGGCCTCCCTTGCCTGCCCTGGCCTTGTCACAGCCTTCCAGGCTCGATCTGTCAGGAATCCACACAGCCTGACACTGGCAGGAACTCGACAGGTGGTGGTCTGCTCTAGAGGCCAAGCCCCACCCAGCCCCATCTTCACCCCAGGTCAAAAGTCCCAGCAATCCCTTCGCTACACAGGACAATTAGCTCCTAACTAACCCCTGCCAAAAAATGAGGGACCCAGATGGACCACAAGCACTTTTATCTCTCTGAATACATTAGGGATTAAAAAAGAGAGAGAGAGACCTGCCCAACACTTTCAAACTGTCAGCATGAACAATGTCAGACCCTTACTGACTGGGACTACAAAACACTTGCTTCCACAAGGGACTGGATGGCCTGTTAGCTGCAGTAAGTAGTGCTAAGAACAAAGCTGCCGCCCTTACCCACTGTTCCCAATTATTCAGGACGCTTCTGGTCTTGCACACCAGCAATGAACAGGTTTGTCCCTGCAAGGCCGCAGAGTCTGTGTGCACCGGTGACAAGCACACTTAGAGGTCAATAGGTCAAACAGAGAACCCTTTCACAGAGCCTCCTGCACCTCAACAAACAGCAGCCTAGCCTGCAGGGAAGAGGCTGAAGGTAAGCTCTGTTCCTTTCCACTGCTCAAGGTCTGTGAAAGACTAGTGCTTTTTTTTTTTTACAAGGAATTTAAAGTAGTTTTCATTTACATCAAATCTTAAATAAACAACTGCCACCGACGTCCTCCCTGCCCCAAATCAACTCTGCCAAGTCCCCACTTGGGCCAGTCAGACTGGAGTCTTGCAGGCCATCACCTCCACAAACCGGTTTCCTTCCCTATCAAAAGGCCGGTCCAACAACTTGCAACCTGGAGAAGCACGCTTATGGGTCCAGCCCCAGGGAACCGGGCTGTAAGAAAGCAAGCAGGGTGCTTTTCTACAAAAATCAACGGGCTATTTAGGTTGCAAATCACACAGCCTCCTTGGCTGAAACCTGCTATCTACACAAACCAAGAAAGGCCATGGAGAAGCCAGGCACAGGGAACACACACACACTTCACTTTTTCTTGGCACAAGGGCAGCTTAAATTTGTCCCATTTTCGTCTCCAGGATGTGATCCTTGACCCATCATCAAATTTCTTTTCTCCGCTGGAAGGTTTCATCTAATCAGCTGTGTGCAAGCGGCTCTGGCAACTTATCCTCCTTGATTTCTTGACATTTTCTTCCGTGCTGCTGGCCGGGAAACTGTTTTGATCTGAATAGGGTTGTCTGTGGGGGATTCTGCATGTTAATGATGTGGAGTTGGCAAGGATGGGAGGTGAGAGCACAACGCGTACTTTTTCTAGTTACGTTTCGCCTCATCACCGCTTACGGGGCCTTTCCACTCTGCTACACCAGGAGGCTGATCTCAGACTAATCTTACCCTCTTCCAGGGAGCCTCAAGGGGCCAGGTAGAAACAGAACAGATGGCCTGTGTTCCCTTCAAGTACCCAGACTCACAGGCAAGTACTCCTAAGCACTCCACCACCAATGAAGGAGACGCACGTACATCCTTGCTCAGCCAGGCGGTCCCAGCGGCCACCCTCCATCCTGGCTTCAACTCCAACCCTGTCCCAGCCAGTGCCAGACGCTACACTCCCCTCCTTCTCTGTACCCGGCCAACCTAGTAGTCCAAAAGGACAGGGATTCCGAACGAGGTACTAGTGTAGCCCCAGTGTCCGCCCTTCCCTCTCTATCCTGGCCAGAAAACTCCACTTCCCGGATTCCGGGCCACTCTCTCCCTCCCCCTGCGCCGGCGACCCAGCAAAGCGCCAGGCTTCTGCCAACTGGGTGCCCAGCCCAGCGACACACCCCGCCTCCCCCACTAACCCCCAAACAGACCCCAGCTTCGTCCATTCATGAGGACTGGGTGGGGATGGGGGTGGGCGATTCGGAGTCTCCAGGCGTCAGAGGACTGAGAGAGTCCCACCCCGCCCCCCAAGCCACGCCGCCAGCCTCCAGCCCTGCCTCGGAGGGGCCTCCACCCGGGGCGAAGAGGAGACATGTGGGGTCTCCCCAAGCACCTTCAACACCCCAAGGGAGGGGGGGCGCGCGTGGACCCCAAGGCCGGCTCCCTGTGTCCCCAGGCCCGCAGCCCCTTGTGGGTGCGCGCCCTAGGGGTCCCCCACCCGGTCGGCGGGGTGCACTCACGATGGTCACGCTGGCTTTGCGCAGGTCGCGGTTCTCCTCCTGCAGCGCCTTGCACTTGAGTTTGTAGGTCTCCAGCTCGATCTTCAGCACCTTGTTCTCCTGCTGCAGCGAGGCCAGGCGGTTGGTGAGCTCCTCCAGGCGGAACGGCGAGATGACAATGCCCCCCGACTTCCCGCCGCCGCCCCCGCCGCTGCCGCCCGAGGTCGCCGAGCAGGACGACTGCATGGCTGCCGGGCCGCCGCCCGCCGCGTCGGTATCGCTCTCGCTCGCGCTGTCCGCCATGGCGGAGCGAGTGGACGCGGGGAGCCGGGGAGCCGGCGAAGCGGGGAGCCCGGAGAGGGGCGCGGAGGACCGGGCGCGCGGCGAGTGGGCGCGGGGCCGGGCGCGCGGCGGGGAGCGGGGAGCTCAGAGCGCGGCGCGGGCGGCAGGGCGCAGACGCGCGGCGGCGGCGGCGGAGAAAGAGAGGGCGCTTCCCGCGGCCGCGCGAGCTGCTCCGCCAGGGAACAGAGACCCCGCCCGGACTCGGGCAGTACTGCAGCGCCCGGGCCTGGCGCGCTCGGCGGGGGACGTCCCCGCAGCCCCAGCCCCGCGCTCAGCGACCGGCTCGCACGCACACACACGCTCGGGTCCGCGCCGCCTTCCCGCGCACGTGCTCCCGCCCCGGGCCCTTGCGTCCCAGGCTCCAACCCACGGCCGCGCCGCCTCTTCCGGAGAAAGGCGGACTCCACGACCGCGCCAGCCCTGCAGGTGCCGGGACACGTGGGAGGGGCAGCCAGGCTCCCCGGTCCACCCCACCCTCCCACCCCCGCCAAGCTGTAGCCTGGCACCTTCCGTCGGCGCCGGCGCGCGTGGACCTCTCTGGCTGCTTCATGCAGAGGCTCGCTGGGAGCTAGGAACAGAAAGTTCCCCTGCAGTGGGCCCCGGGAGGTGGCGGGGTGGGGGGAGGGAGCACTGCAAGACAGCAGCCACAGGTTAGCCTCGCTTGGGAAAGAATTTTGCAGGGAAGACAAACCCCTTTCGTCCAGTTGTTTAAAACCGGGCGCAGCCCCCTCCACCCTTTTCCCCTTTGCTTCTTGCAAACACTCTCTGCACGAAATAGGATTAAGACACCAAGATTCGTCTAGTCGTGAAACGGGAGTATTTTTTCCAGAAGGGTTGAAACACACGTCAAGTGCCAATTTTCCAAAGTAACTGCAGGCACAATGCTAAACAAATAGCCACGATTAAGTAAGGGAACTGTATAACCATTATTACCGCTCACCAACTCCTACAAAACTCCAGGAGGTAAAAATAAAACCGTAATTACTACCGTAGAGAGCCAGCCTCAAACAATCAGAAACTCAAATACTGTTAGGCCCTTCCCTCCTCGAAGGGCTTGCAGGAAACTGGCTTAGCAGGTGAACAGGGTCTAAACACTTCACCCCGCTGATACCAAACAGCTTTCACTTACGAGTAAAAAAATTGGAAAGTGAAACTGACCAGACGGGTTTTATTATCCGAGTTTAGTCAAAGG
Source organism: Microtus ochrogaster (assembly GCF_000317375.1). Classification (NCBI taxonomy): domain Eukaryota; kingdom Metazoa; phylum Chordata; class Mammalia; order Rodentia; family Cricetidae; genus Microtus; species Microtus ochrogaster. The sequence continues at coordinate 41,507,237 of NC_022028.1, read as the reverse complement.
AAGAACAAACTCATGGAAACAAAATGCAAAAAGGGGTTGGGGGGTGGGGTGGGTTAAAGGTGTTTTCTAGCCGTCAGCTGCTCCAGGAGTTTATATAAAGCATTTAGTATGACTTAAGAAATCGAGGTCCTCGTTCCTAGTTTTATTCCCCCTTGTCCATCAAACCTGCATTTCAACCTTGTCCATCAACCTGCCAACGGAGGAACCTTGACCTCATCTCTACCAAGATGGCTGCTCCTAGCCAACTCAGAAATTCCAGTGAGCCCCCCAAACTTGTCCTAGACATTCTTCAGTTTAGTGCTGAGGGGGCTTCTGAAAGCACCGTCGGTGAAGAGCAATTTGACAACAGTTTTGAAAAAAATCGAGGGGGAAAGGGCTTTCCCTTAAAGGAGTATATCTCCAATTTAAATAAGCCTCTGCTGAGGGAGCCACTAAGTTTACTTGGCTCCTTGTCCTTGTCATGTTGGGTCTGGGACGGGAGACACTCAGCTCCTTCGTTCTCAGCAAGCTTCTGGAAAACCGACTCAGGGGGAGATGGATGGGGTATGGGGAGTCCTGCCGGGGACTGGGATTTAACTGCATTCTTTCCGCTTTATTCAGTGCAGGGCAGTCTGGGGTGGGCGTGGCTTCCATACTTCACAAGTTTTCTATTGTTCTTTTCCCACCCGACCTCCAGACCGCCACATTTAGAGGGCTTACAGCTTCGGGAACATTCCTTGCTGGCAGAGTAGGGGGGCAAATTAGCTCTTTGGTGTTTATCACTAAAACTAACTGCCTTGGGAAAGCGACCTGCAGGCTTCCAGTCGGCAGAGGGGTGGAGTTAAAAGTGCCTGGTTTTCTTAAAGGGCCCGTGGCAGTGAAAGCTTGAGAATGTCTTGGTCTTCGTTAGGATTTGGGGAACTGCATTTTTTTTTTACATCGTATTTGTAATTACTAATCGGTTTTAGAAGATGTTAGAAAAAATTCATCTTCTAAAGCTTCTCTGCTGGTACAAATGGGAATAAATTGGAGAATTCCCTCCCCCCTCCCCCCCCCGTCCAGGTTTTGTTGCAGAACAGAAGCATGTCTAATTTTCTACTTCTTGTAGAAGTGATTTTCCTCATAAACAGACGATTTGTCACGACACTGGTTCGGTAATAGCATTACAATGGAAACACCAGCTACAAAATAGATCGGATCATTATAAAACGCCTCAGCTTCCCAGTGGAAGTGCATCCATGGGTAGCAGTAGCCTGAGTTCTCTGGAGGAGGAAGGGGCAATATTTAAATTGGCACCTCCACTGCAGAAATATTGAAATCAGCTTCACCCTGAGTGCAAGAGCTGTGGATGAAGGAAAAGGGTGCCTCACAGTTGAATTGGGGTGGGGGGTAGGAACCGACACTGAAATCTTTGTTTCTCAAATTCTCAAATACTTTATTTTGCATTCTGATTTGCTGGGTACCCTTAAAACTTTAATGTTCTCAATGCTGATATAAAAATAGTGGCATAAATCATAGGAAATTTTTGTCGCTTAATTGTAATGACCACACACACACACACATATATCATCAGGCATCACTGGTTCCTCCAATATCAGATTCATGTGACATCACTCAACTCTGAGTGATTTGATGGATTCCGGTCCCACTACTAGAGGTTTTGTTGTTGCTGCTTTTATTTGTTTATTTTTATTTTATGTGCATTGTTGTTTTGCCATGGGTGTTGGGTCCCTTCAAACCAGAATTACAGACATTTGTGAGCTGCCATATGGGTGCTGGAAATTGAACCTGGGTCCTCTGGAAGAGCAGTCTGTGCTCTTAACCACTGAGCCGTCATGACTCCAGCCCCACTACTTAGAGCTGCAGACTTGGAGTGAACCAAAGGTGGGGCAGTCACTCTCAGAAAGGTAGTTCACACGTCTGGAACCTGCGTCTGGCCTTCTGGTCGCTGGGCCTTGCCAACTCTTCCGGCTAGATGGGGTTTTTTTTTTGTTGTAGTGAGCTATAGTGAGCCGTTTTAAGGTGTTTGTTTTGTTTATCCCGCCCTCCTCTGCTCTGCCTGCCAGATGCCGGTAGTGTGCCAACCAAAATGTCTTCAGACATTGCCAGAACTGCATCTCACCACCCCCTCGCCCACCCCAGATACAGCTGTTCTACTGGTGAGGTAGAAGAAACTCTAGAATTGGTATTATAAAGGACTTACTACTAGATTTACTTAGGAGGCTTTAAGTCAGACAAATGGAATTCAGCTAAAAGAGCTCTGCCTCCAAAATACCCCAAGGATAAGTAGGGCGCTAACCAGGCTTGTTAGAGATAAGAGAAATTTAGGATGCTAGGATGTGTTTGTTCACTAGGATTGACCCCCAATTAGGCTCCTTTCCTAAAACAAAGGGAGACAACCCTGATACCAGCCATTAGGCCCATCCCCATAGCAAAGAACCCTGCCTCTAAGGGTCAGCTCAAGGGGTCAGCACAGGGTCACAGCCACCATTAAGGCTGGTCTGCCATTAAGTCCTCTGTACTCTTATCAGGAAAAGCATAATTGTGCCCAGTGGGCAAGATGACCCCCGTAACAACTATTGGAAAAGACCAACACTGGTGTACTTAAGCAGTAATTCCAGCAAGGCCTCTGCTGTGTAAATCTCCCATCTGCCCAAGTGGCCAGACAAGCAGTCTCCTGTCCTTTAAATTGTTCAGAGTGTGAGTTGGAGCCTGGAACCTACAACAGATTTAAGGTTGACGGTATGGAATGCATACACTCGAAGTATATGTAAGTTAGCAAAACCTTCTGTTCCTGGTTGTCCACAGCTTTAGCCAGAGTCAGACCAGCGCCGCAGAAGAGCTCTTCCTCCACAGGTACCACCCAGAAGGCACGTTAGTGGATTACGTCTAGAATGGCAGTAGAATAACGTAGCCCCGCATCGGGATGCTTTTAAACCAGCAACACGCTGGTGGCCTACTGCAGAGCCTACACCAGGACCATTTTGTCCACGTTTGGTAGTTCACGTCAACTCCCCTGAAAGTCTGTCCCCAAGCAAGCACACCCACTTTTCTTCCTATCCCTAGCTCCAGGCACTCACCTTTTCACTGGCTTTGCTATAAATGTTGTTCACCTCGAACGCGCAACATCCCACCCGGGCAGGAGGTCACGACTGGAAGATGAGTTTGTACATAATCACTCTTTACCCCGTCTTTTGTGTTCGTGTGTCTCAGATCTAAGTTATCAGTTAAAGTAAATGAAATAGAATCAAAGAGGCGGATCTGCAAAAACTATTTAAATATGAAGTATGTCTGGAGATGAGGCAGCCAAGTCGTGTGAAAATTGTCCCGAGGCAGGCCATCTAAAAATTACTAGCCAAAAAAAA
>NC_022028.1:41483981-41503793 GCF_000317375.1 Microtus ochrogaster | reverse complement strand
ATATATATATATATATATATATATATATATATATATATATATATATATATAATTGTTTAACTCCTATTCACCATACAACAGAGCTCAAAAGGGAGGAAGGAAGCTGGACACTAGGGAGGCAGAGATAGACTGGTTTCTGTGAGCTCAAAACCAGCCTGGTCTACACAGTGAGTTCTAGGATAGCCAGGGCTATATAGCAAGATCCTGTATCCAAAAGAACTAAATAAATATAAATAACAACAAAAGAAGCTAGACTTAGAATCTGCTGTATAGTTACACCTACATACAGTTAAATATAATAAACCGTGATTATGTGCGGAAATTGGCAGTCTGTACTCCTGGAAACTTGTCCTGCAGTGGACTGGCTAGCACTGGGGTCCAGAAAATTCTTTCTAAATCTTTTTTGATAAGCAAAGGAGCATAAACGCAAAACTACTTAATTAACGTGTGTGTGTGTGTGTGTGTGTGTGTGTGTGTGCGCACGTGCGCGCGCTGTCAGGAGTAAGACTAATGAGGCTGTGTGAGGCAGAGAAGAGACTGGGAAGTCCTAGCTGCCTTACTCTTCTTTATCTGAGTGCCCATGTGTGTTCAGTCACAAAGTGGTATTTGGATATATACTTAGGGTGGTGTGTGTTTCTGCATAAATGTTATATTTCAGTAAAATATATGAATACAAACAGGGGAAGGAGACAGGGCTGAAAAAGGGTAGTAAGCCTGGGGGCTGAACCTGAGGCAGCAGCTGTGTGGGATTTAGGAGCCAGAGAGTTTGTCGTTTTAATATCTTTGGAGAACTCTCTCTGTGGACTAGGATTTGTGAAAGATGAGGGTCCACACTGCAGTCTCCTAGACGGCTTTCCTTCCTGAAAACCTACAGACTTCAGATGGTGGATGTCTGATCTTGTCACACACACTTCGAAAGGGTGGATCACACTGTGTAAAATATGACAATAAAATCAATTATTAAAATAAAATAGTTGGCACTGATTTGCTACCTTGGGGTGCCTTGAAAACACAGGCACAGGATGCACTCAGGAAGGAGTGAAGCTTCGAAATGAAGATGCACTTACAATGGGAAACTACATAATACAGACAAGTAATCCACTCTGAGCAGACGTCCTCGGGCAAAGAAGAGCAGGAGGATGTGCACAGCTTCAATCAATAAGACTATCAGAAAGAACTGAGTTGGATAAAACTGTTTAAAATCATCACAGCTAAGAACAATGGAATGGGAAGCATAGAAAGGAAGATTGTTAAACACGAAAACAGAATTACAGATGAGCCAAATAGAATAGAAAATGAAAAAACAAACAAACAAAAAACACTCTAACATTTAATTTGTTATGATTTCCTGAACTGCACAGCAAGACTCCGTAATTCTATCAATCAATCAATAATTTTTAAGCCATTGTACAAAAACTAGGAATGCATCTGAATTTTTTTTAAAAAGCAAATTAAGCCTGTTTAGTTTTTTTAAGCTACAACCATACACACTAGAGGAACTGTGGGACATGATACTTGTGGGTTTTGCACTTGGTAATTGAATGTCCTGCTAAGTTTTGATTAGGGAGTAGGTGTGTCCAAGGTATCATGTGACAAATAGTTGACAAAGGAGTATAAAGCAATCGCATAAGTCCAGAGGGTTGTTCTGGTTTGTGTGGCTGGCATTGCCCTTGTGCTTTGGAAAAGCCACCGACGTGGAGTGGATTTATTCAGGCAGTTTTTATTCTGCTAGAGTTGGCTGGTTGTTCCAGATGGGAGCATATTGGCCTGACTACAGCAGAACCTGAAAATTCCTTCAGTTTCCTTTGTCTGATTGTTTTTAATGCACATGAGTATTTAGTCTGTGTGTTAAGTCTGTGCGCCCTGTGTGTGCAGTGCCTGTCAAGGCCAGAGAAGGTATCACATCCCTTGGAACTGGAGCTACAGATGGGTGTGAGCTGCCCTGTGGGTGCTGGGAATTGAATCCTGGTCTTGTGGAAGAGCAGCCAGTGCTCTTAACCACTGAGCCATCTGTCCAACCTTTGTCTAGTTTTTTTTTGTGTGTGTTTTTTTAAAGTTCTCGAGAGATGAATTAACAAAGAGGAAAAAGGACCTTAGAATGCTGCACAGAGATGTCCAGATATTAAAAAAAAACCATAACAGCGGATGAAATATGTTTAAGGGACAAGCCCACTAGTAGACAACCGGAGAACAAAGAGGGACTACAGAGGGGTAAATTTAAAGTGGAAATTGCTGAGAACTTTTCAGAATTCTGAAGATAACAATGTTCATATTCAGGGGGTACATACAGTGAAAATATGATGGAACAGAATGGTCCCAAAGACTTTTAGCTGTGACCCAACATAAAATGTAAATAATAATTACAGATCAATAAAAACAATATTATACAACACCAGACAAGAAAGACAGCCACTGGCTATAGAAATACAAGCTAATGATGAGAGATAAGGGCAATTTAAGTCTCAACCATAATAATGACATATTTCCGGGGATAGAGGGAAAACTGAATTTAGGTTTCTGAAGATTGACAAGTGGATAATACCCTGAGTGAACATGGGTGATTGACAGGAACGTGGCCATGTCAAGGAACCCAAAGCCTCCGACTAGTGGGAAAGGCAATGTGTTGTCCTGGTCAGAGCATAGATGCTGACTGCGCAGAAACCGTCAACCACAGCTTCCTCCTCCTTGTGACCACTGTTTGAGATTGTTCCCCTACAAGGACCCCCTATCAAGGTTTACAAACCCAACTCCTCATTCAACTAAATATAATAAATTCTGTGAGGTTCCTAGCTGCTGCTGCTGCTGCTGCTGCTGCTGCTGCTGCTGCTGCTGCTGCTGCTGCTGCTGCTTCGTCTCCATCAGAGCGCAAGGCCCAGAGCCCAACTTTGCTGTACATGGATCATGTCTCCATCCCTGTCACCACAACTGGTCAGTCTCAAAGCCTTGCAGGTCACAGCAGAAAAAGTTTTGAAAAGAATAAGTAATAGAAACTCTTCACTATTATCCACGCCTTTGTTGAAAAGTTTATATTAATATCTTATTTTGGTTTTTCAAAACAAGGTTTCTCTGTGTAACTCTGTCCTGGAACTCACTCCGTAGACCCCACTATCCTTGAACTCAGAGATTTACCTGCCTCTGCCTCCTGAGTGCTGGGACAAAAGGTGTGTCTGTACCTGGCTGCATATTTCTGCTGGTCAATGGAAATACTGTTCACCTGTTGCTTTTAGGGAAATATATATGAAAACTATGAGATAGTCCTTCAGAAAACCAAAAACAAACACAGACATTATAAGCTATTGGGGAGAAAGTGAAAAAAAACCCTTTATAATCTTCTTATGTTGCTACTGGACTGGCAGCCGTTTTGGAGAACAAGTTGGCAATGTCTCAGGATTTTGAATGTTCAGCAAGGGAATTTTATTACTAATCCATCCAAGCCCTAGTACACATCCAAGAGAAACGAAACTGTCCTTTCAAACACTTACACACAAGCATTCATAACCTTGTTATTCGGAATCACCCCAAAGTTAAAATAACCCAAATGCTAGTAAGCTGATGAATGGATAAACAAAACGCAGTGCATCCATAAATGGATATTTTTTTAACCACTAGACGAAAGAATGACTCATATCACGGAGCACACAAATCTTGAAGATGCTATGCTAAGTGAAAGAAGACAAACCTGAAAGACACCCCTCACATGGCTTTATTTTAGCCGCTGAAGAGCTGGCCCATCAGTTAAGAACACGTACTGCTCTTGCAGAAGACCTGGGTTCACTTCGCATCATCCTCATTAGGAGGCTCCCAACCCTTTGTATCTCTAGTCCCAGGGGATCTGACACCCTCTTGTGGTCTCTACTGGCACTGCATATACTTGTTGCACGCGCGCGCGCACACACACACACACACACACACACACGTAAACAATACATTTATACACATAAAATTAAATATGACTTCTAGAAAAAAGATTTCACGTATGTTAATTGCCCAGGTTTGGAGATCCATGCAAAGAGAAAATTGACTTATAGCTTTCAGAAACTGAGGGAGAAAGATAAGCTATAAAAATAGTGGACCAGTTCAAGGCTCCACAGACAAGAAGACATACTTGTTATGTTGTTTCTAGAATGCATGCTTCCTTGCAATGAACTAAGCCTGGTGCAGAAAGCCTCATGGACCACCTCACCCAGATTTGTCTGTCTTTCATCTTCCATGATCTTCACTACCTATTCTGACTGGATTTAGAATCTTCTATGAGGCAAGCCTCCAAGTCTGTCTTGGAGGGTGTTTAGCTGAGGTGAGAAGATATACCCTGAGTGTGGGTGACTCCATTCCAGGCCATGGAGTTCTAACCTACATCCAAAGGAGAAGCCATCCCAGCATTGCCATTTCTCTCTCTGTCTCCAGGCTGTGCACACAGTGTGACCGGCCACAGCACACTCTTGCTGTCCTTCATAAAATGGTCTCTATCTCTCCAAACCTAAAACTAAAATAAACCCTCACTCAAGTTGCTTCTGCTGTTGCTTGTTTGTTTTGTTTCAAATATTTTGTATTTATTCTTTGTCATGAGTATTTTATCGTTTAATTTGCTTCTCGTCAGGTATTTATTTGGTCATAGCAACAACAACAAAAAAAGCATCTTAATACTTAAAATTGGTTCCAGGTTAAATGGGTCATGCTCCAGTGGATGGCCTCACACCCATGTATATATGGGTAGCAAACATTAGAATCAATAGGCTATTTTTTAAAAATGAGGGTATAAAGTTGGGAAGGATGGGAATGAATCTGGGAAGAGCTAAAGGGAGGAGTGGGGGTTAACATGTTTTATATTGTATACATGTATGAAATGATAAAAAGCCACCAAAATATTATACTTTTAAGAATTGGGACCAGGGGGGCTGGAGATATGGCTCAGTGGTTAAGAGCACTTCCAGAGGACCCGGGTTCAATTCCCAGCACCCACATGGCAGCTCACAACTGTCTGAAGATCCAGTTTCAGGGGATCTGCCATCTTCACACCAATGCACATAAAATAAAGTTAAATAAAGCATAAAAAAAAGAATTGGGACCAGGAGTAGGGCCACTGCTTTTTATAAACATAAGCATACTTTTCTTAGACCTTTAGAATGTTCCGTGGAAAGTCTGGCGCTCCAAACTAGAGAAAGCCTAGAGATCTGCAAGCAGAACTTAGTGGGCTATTCTATTGGGAGTGAGGATGAGCAGAATCCCGGGAGAACCACTGGCAGTGGGGACTGTATTCATGAAGTTTCAGAGGACAACAGGCTTATAATGAACTTCACTACAGCGCATTTTGTATAGCATTCTGGCAAAGGATTTTGTTGCGTCCTACTTAAGTTCCAAAAATTCGAGTAAGGTTATACTCAGTTTTCTTTGGCAGAGGACATTTCAAGGCAGCACAACATTCAGGATGTGGCGTGGCTACTGCTCGCAGAACGTGGTCAGATCTGCAGTGAAAGAGTAGACAGAGCGGGGAAATGTGCAGTTTGGTAGGAAGACTGTGAGACGCTGTAGTGTGGTAGACAAAGAGAGGGCACAGAGGCAGTATCTGTAATTGTTAAAAAGATTAGCACCATTAATAAGAAACTTCAGGGGGCTGGAGAGGTGGTTCAGAGGTTAAGAGCACTGGGCTGCTCTTCCAGAGGACCCCAGTTCAATTCCCAGCAACCACATGGTCGCTCACAACCGTCTGTAATGAGATATGGTGCTTGCTTCTGGCTTGCAGGCATACATGCAGGTGGAACACTATGTACATAATAAGTAAATAATTTTTTTTTAAAAAAGAAGAAACGTCACGCTCTTACTGAAAGATTAAAACTGTAAAATTGTAAACATAAATAAATAAATAATGCATATGTGTTTGAAAGGAGAGGGCCTGGGGATGCTGCTGAAGGGTCCCTCTGCTAGAAAACATCTGGAGGAATTTTTCCTCAAGTTCAGTCCCCACGATGCACAAAGGCAGAAGAACTCTTGTAGAAGGCAGACTGATGGCATCTCAAGCTGAGGACAGAACTTGTCAGAGGGTACAAATTGATTGACAATGTCCTCGATGTATGCAAAGATGGTTTGCGTGTGTCTGTCACACAAGGGTGAGGTAGAAGCAACGTGGCTTGGTAGTAAGTGTATGTAGTCCAAACTCAAGGAGAATTTGCTAAGGAAGTTTATGGCTTTGGGAGAATTGCCTTCATTCTTTGGTCAATTGAACTTTTCAGGTTGTTCAAAGTGAGCACTTTCTTCTTTTCTTTCCTTTCTCTCTCTCTCTTTCTCTCTCTTTCTCTCTTTCTTCGTCCTTTCCCTTCTCTTTCCCCCTTAAAGACATCAATTTCAGCCGGGCGGTGGTGGCGCACGCCTTTAATCCCAGCACTCGGGAGGCAGAGGCAGGCGGATCTCTGTGAGTTCGAGACCAGCCTGGTCTACAAGAGCTAGTTCCAGGACAGGCTCCAAAACCACAGAAAAACCCTGTCTCGAAAAAAACAACAAAAAAAAAATTTCAAAAGAGATTTCGATAAAATTAGCTCTTCTCTTAAGAACTCCACCTCAGCCAACTGTTTATTACAATTTTAAAATGCCCCCAGTTCTTATTTCACCCAGGAAAAAGCATCAAAAGACGTATACCGGCTTACTTCCCGAGTCTCCAGGTTTTCCAAGACAAGTCTCAAGCTGTGCTTCTTTCCCTTTTAGGTTGAATGTGGGCGACTCCTTCCAGTTCCTCTCTTCCCATCTTTGAATTTCCTCTAGCCAAGGTTGTTTGCGTCAGTGCCTCCATCTTGGAACATTTCTTCCTTTGGTTGACCATTTCCCTGTGCTAGGCTTACACACTCGTGCCTTATGGCCCTTTGCTGGCCTACCCACCTGCCTTTCTTAGCATTTACTCTTCCAACTCTTTCTTTGGTTTATACTCTGTTTTATTTGGTTTTGGCTCCAACTATGGGAATCTACCTTTGCTGCAAGTTAACTTGTCGTGATAAGAGCATGCCATCTGGAGTCAGGTAACTTTGATTTCAGTTTCAACCCCACCTCCTTTTTCCCACAATGATGAAATCAAGCCGGGTGAGATAAAAATGAAGTCAGTTGTTCTGAACCAGAAGGAGTTTTATATCTTGGGTGACATTTGGCAATGTTTGGAATATTTCTGGTTGTCCTAACTGGGGTTGTCAGTGGAATCCAGTGACCAGAAGCCAGGGCTGTTGCCAGACATCTGATCATGCTCCTCACAAAGGAAAAATTGTTTCGCCCCAAGTGTCAACAGCACTGAGGTGAAGAAGCCTACGCTCAGGTGTGCATTTGTTTGGTTCGTTTTCTCTACAGGTTCTGCTTACCCTTTAGGTTATACGTGAATATGATCACCATGCCATGTAATCTTTACCCAAACTGTTAATCAAATGGAGGGCAGACTGCCAGAGTCCTCCATTGTCACTGCCGGGACAGTGTGGGTAGCTGCAGAGCAGGGGCCACAACTGGAATCTGCTGGCGTTCAAATGGCATCTCCGTTGATTGACAAGCTATGGTGTGGCTGTGGACGTTTTGTTTGATGAACGTGCACCTCGGCTTCCTCCTCTTTTAAATTGAGTCATACCTATGTAGTTAACACTGTAAAGTTTAGTGAGACAGACAGTCTTATAGCCCCAATACTCAGGAGCTGGAGGCTGGAGGATCACAAGGCTGAGATTGAGTCTGGGTGGCATAGCAAGCTCAAGGCCACTGTGTAGCTACACGGTGAGACCTTGTCTAAAAAGACAAGGGCTGGGGACAGTGAGATGGCTCAGCCGGAAAAGGTGCTACGTGCCTGCTTGCCAACCTGAGTCTCCAATGCACAGGACTCAAGCCATGGAAGGAAGGAAACAGCAAGTTGTCTCTAACCTTCATATGCACACCCACACATGAGTGGATAAACAAATAAATAAATGTGTGGGATGTGCGGGGACAGCCGTCTCCCCGGTGGCTAAAAATCCTTAGTGGGTATCAACACATTTTAGTCTAGTGACTAACCCACAAAAAACGGTATGAATCAACTTCTATGTTAGCTGGGTAAATAGCCTACAGTTATACTAATTTAAGGGGCTACATGCACACACATTCCCTAATCTGTACCCCAGGCACAGCATGAGCCTTCTGTGGCAGTCCATTGACTCCCAGAGGATGCTGGGAAAAGATAACACGGTTCCTTCTGCAGCTCTGGCACCTCATAGCCCAGGGCACTTGCCTTTTCCTGAGTAGAGACAAAGATGAGTCTTTTGATGAATTGTGTACAAGTGAATAAACTCAGGGTTTATACCCAAATTCTAACAGGTTGATGGGGCACAATGTGCAGCCAGATGCGGCTGGCCTCTGACTGGCAATGTTTTGCACCTGAGCCTTTGAGGTTTCAATGGGTCCTGGGAGCAGCGGAAGCCTTCAAGCATGGTGGAGGGGACGTGTGTGATTCTGTGTCACTCTCTCCCTGGAAAGCACACACTTTGTTTGTCTTCATCATTATACATTTGTATGTCAAAAAGCACAGCATTTGATTTCGAAGCGTGCACTTCAACGTCATTAAGTACATGTGTGGCCCCTTTTTAATTTGCTAAAATAATGCTAAATAAAGGAGACCGTTTGTCGACAGCGTGGACATTACATGGCAGCATTGTATGAGTTGCTTCCCTGTTGCTATGATAAAAGGCTTTATTTTGGCTGCTGGTTACAGAGAGTCTATCCTGGTGAGGGGTGGGGGGCAGAAACAGCAAGTGGCAGGCATGGTGGCCAGAGCTGGCAGCCGAGAGGTCACATCTTCAATCCCAAACAGGAAGCGAAGAGGGCAACATGGAAACCGAACAATGTTAGAAAGTCTCAGAGCTGGCCCCCAGTGACACACTTTGTCCACCAAGGCTAAAAAACACCTCCCCAAACAGTGCCACCAGCTGGGGACCAGCTCTTCGAATAATCAAGTCTATGGGTGGCATTTCTCATTTATATCACTACACACACCAAGAATAAAATTCAAAATCCCTGCCCTAGCCTGCAGATGAGATTTCTGGCTTGCAGCAGGATAGAAGGTTCACTCCTGGAACATGTACATGCTGGTATCCAGCTTACCTATATGCAATGAGACTGCACCGTTCAGCTCAGGGGAGACAGCTAGTGAGCCTCCTCCCACAGGGTAGCTCCACCTAGTTAAGTCATTGTGTGAATCCATTTCAGTAGAGAAAGGGGGGCAAGCCAGGGGTGAGGTCAAGGCATGTAAACTATTGCTCTTAGCAGTCAATTTTTAGGAAATCCCAGGGTAGAGGAACACTTGAGTTTGTTCCATGTAGACAGTCGGCGGGGTCAGACTTCAGGAAACAATGGGTGACGACCTGAAGGAAGAGAGAGAACATGCATGAGGAGGAATAGCTAGGACCAAGGCAAGAGCATCCTTAAGGCTGGTGAGAGACAACTGGAAGTCTGCAGCTGTGGGAGGAGGCAGAGCAAGGCAAGAGGAAGAGCGTTTGTATGTCTGGAAAGGATTTTGTGTTAAACTTGAGGAAGAGACGGGCAGTCATTGGAGTTGGAAGAGTGTGATGTTAATAAAACAAAAATAGTCATGCAGCAATAACTACAGAGGCTGGAGGAAGAATGGACCTAGGGCTTTTATCATATTCTCTGCTGTGCGTTTGATTGTTAATAGAGACGTTTTCAAATACATCAAAAGGACACTTCAGAGAATACGGGGAAGGGCTGAGGGAAGAATCAACAATGGCTGTGTTTGAAAATGCCATAACGAAACCCAATACTTCGTATATGCTAATTAAAGCACTCTTCATAAATAAAATAAAATGTAATATAAAAAGTGAGAGAAAGAAGGTTCCTCCAGATTCAGGGGAGAAGCAAAGGTGGTGTGGGATGGGGACGGTGGAGCTGTGGAGAAGTGGGTGCCTTTTGGAGCTATTCTAGGAGGAAGAAAGAATTGGTTTTGATGAATTTGTAATGTGGAGTGGGAGAGAATCAAGACTCAAGGATGACTAAGCAACTGCAAGGAAGGAATTGCCATCCACGGAGATGGGAAAGAGTGAGGGATGCAGGAAGTTCAAAAGTTCAGCCGAGCTTCCCACGCTTGTTAAAGTAAGTGTTGATGGCAAGGCAACAGCTGGATGTGAGATGCGGAGATTCAGTGTGAGATGCGGAGATTCAGTGCCGCGGTCAGGGATGGGGCCAGCAGCGTCTAGATAGTGGCTAATGGTTTGAGAATGAAACACCCCTCCCAGGCGCAGGCTTGGTCCCTAGATGGTGCAGTACCAATTTTGGGCAGCGTTAGAAATGGAGATTGTTAGAGGGATCTCATCGCTGGGGTGTATTTTTTAAGGTTACACTTGTCCTGAGTCTCAGCCTCTGCCATCTCCGCCCGCCCACAGCACTTCCTGTCTTCAGAAGACACCATGATGTTGTGCTTCACTGCAGAAACACAGAGGCCAGTGCCCACAGGACGCTCTGAAGCCCTGGGCCCTCTTAAGCTGCGTATGCCAGGGATTCAGAACTAGTACAACAACATTTCGAGCCACAAGTCTGGAGCCGCTACTCCTATTCTCTCATATGCTGTGGGCCTTTTGAAAATAAAAAAGGCCCTTCATTTTATCAGAAAACCTACAGGCACACATGCAGTATGCTCACACACACGCACACTGATCTAAGCCATCACCATACCAGTACTCTGCATGCATATGTAGTAATCATTTCTATGGGAGCCACACTGTGTCATCTAATAAATTATGTGCTTCTGGGTCACACTAAGTGGAGTGCATTTGTTCTGGCCGTGTGAGAAGAAATAATTTTACATCTTGAAGGGTCGGATGAAAGACAAATGAAGTCACTTCCTTTCTCTGTGCCAGTAATCTCGGCAGCTGAATATAAATTGCTCCGTGTATTAGTGTATTACTATGCTGGTCACCCTGGTAATAAATCGCCAGCAGAGATGCCCATTGTCCTTTAAACCAGAGACCACACGTGGATTGTGCTGCCTCCCCTGGGACTGGATTGGGCATGCTCCGTGGGGTCTTGCACGTCTTCACAGATAACTTGCAGTATTTTCTAAATGGGCTATCACGATAATGGACAGCAGTACTCTTAGTTGCTACCTCTAGAAGCAGTGAGTCAGGGGGCCAGAGTGATGGTTCCATGAGTAAATGCACTTGAGTGCTATCTTTCAGAGCCCACATAAAAAAACTCAGAGCCTGCGATTCCCTTTGCAAACCCAGCACTCCCCCCACCCTGAGGGATGGGAGGGAGAGACAGGAGCTCACACAGAGGTCACGGGCTCGCTAGCCCCGGGCACATAGTACAGCTGTAGAGATGAGAGAGACCCTTGAGGGAAAACCTGTCCTCTAACTCCCACACACGCACCGCACAGTGTTGTGCCTACACGAGCACTCGCACGCACGCACGCACGCTCACGCATGCGCACACACATGCATGCACACACGCACACGCGCACACACAGAGGCACATTAACACACTCACACGTACACACATGTACACTGATACTCCTAGGCACTCTCAACAATAACAACAACAAATAAAAACAGAATAGTGAAGAAACAGTCAGTCAGTGTGGCGCATGGGGATCTGTATTTTGACATCTCCATTTTTTTTAAATTTTTTCTGGCTTTTTTTTTTTTTTTTGGTTTTTCGAGACAGGGTTTCTCTGTGGCTTTGGAGCCTGTCCTGGAACTAGCTCTATAAGACCAGGCTGGTCTCGAACTCACAGAGATCCGCCTGCCTCTGCCTCCCGAGTGCTGGGATTAAAGGCGTTCTGGCATTTTTTTTATTTACCTCAGCCAAAATCTGAGGTGACGTGGGATTAGGATAAGGCAATGCCACGATCTTGCTGCGGAGACTCTTCCACCCTGACCCCAGTGCCACTCTCAACTTGCTTACTTACCATGGAGCTAAGCTTTTGGTTTTCATTCGTTTTGTATAAAGCTATTTAAATTTGTAGGTCTTCAGTAGGATTTACATTTAAACATGATCTTAAGGGGAAAAGAGTAGAAAGAAGAAGAGCCTTGCTGTCTTGCTTGGGAAGTGTGTCATGATTATTCTCTTGAAACCACAGTGGTTCGTAATTTTGTGGAGAAGAATCATGAGGTTAATATGGTAATTCTAAAGTTTTAAGATACGCCCATCTTTAAACATTTATTTATGTATATGTGTGTTTGGGCACACAGGCCACAGACTACAGTGGAGGTCAGAAAACAACTTGGCAGGAGTCAATTCTCTCCTTCCACCGTGTGTGTCCCAAGGATTCAGCATCAGGACCAGTAAGTAGCAAGTGCCTTTACCCGCTGAGTCATCTCCCCAGTTGATCCCCCTCTAAGACCCTGAGCCATGCCCTCCTTTCCCACTTAAGTAACGAACCTGCAGATTTCTGCTGACCTTTCCCCTAAATCTCTTCCCTAGAGTGTAGCTTTCTGTTCTTGCTGCTGTGTCTGCTGCTTGCTTGTCCCCTCTCATGCTGGACTCTTACCTCTCTGGAGCTGTAAGGCAAAATAACCTCTTCATTCTGTAAGTTGTTCCTGGGCATGGTATTATATCCCAGTAACAGGAGAGTGACAGATATTTATCAATGATCTGCACATGTCCAGGACAACGTTGGACCAAGGTAATAAGTAGTATTATTAATATTAATAAGTATTGTATAAGTCAGTAAATGAACAGACGAGCTAAGCTCAATGGCATGTACTTACAGTCACAGGAGCCTACAGAAATATCTCAAGAGTTCAAGGCCAGGGCTGGAGAGATGGTTCAGTGGTTAAGAGCATTGCCTGCTCTTCCGAAGGTCCTGAGTTCAATTCCCAGCAACCACATGGTGGCTCACAACCATCTGCAATGAGATCTGGCATCCTCTTCTGGCTTGTGGGCACAGATGAAGGCAGAATGTTGTATACATATAAATAAATAAATAAATCTTAAAAAAAAAAAAGAGTTCAAAGCCAGTCTGTGTAATATGGCAAAATCCTGTCTTAAAACTTTTTGTTCTGTGTGTCTGTTTGTTTCAAGAGAGGGTTTCTCTGTATAGTCTTGGCTGTCCTGGAACTCGCTCTGTAGACCAGGCTGGCCTCGAACTCCAGAGATCCGCCTGCCTCTGCCTCCCAAGTGCTAGAATTAAAGGCGTGCTCTGCCACTGCCTTGCTCTTTGTCTCAAAATTAAAAAAAAATAGATGTGTGGATGGATGGATAAATGGATGGCTAGGTAGACAGACAGACAGACAGACATATACAAAAATAAGACATATAGGCAGGACTGATTTGGAACAAATTAATAAAGGTGGTTGTCCTAGGAATAAAAGGAATAACAAGCTTA
Organism: Microtus ochrogaster; assembly: GCF_000317375.1. Lineage (NCBI taxonomy): Eukaryota > Metazoa > Chordata > Mammalia > Rodentia > Cricetidae > Microtus > Microtus ochrogaster. The sequence continues at coordinate 41,490,469 of NC_022028.1, read as the reverse complement.
TATCTTATTTATTTTCTTACTCTATAAAGAAACACAAGTATAGGTAGTGTTAAGGATTCTCTTTTGTATTTTATATGAAATTCCCATATTTTCTAATATAAACAGGTTTTATTTGGAACCAGAAAGGCAGAGTGCTGTCTAGAAGGTAACTACTAGCCTCCTTCCCATTGTTGGAGCAGACCAGCTTCCCTGTTCTTTCTCAGACACTGTTGCTTTTGTTTTCTACAAAGAACAGAGTCATTTATTTTGGTGTGAGCCCACAAATTAGAATATTTTCTGAATAGGTATGTGTGTAGGTTTTCTTGATCATCACTAAGGGAAAAAACATCAGGCTTAGATGGTCTCCATGGCAACGAGCGCAGAGCTAAGACGGGTCTCTGAGGATAACAGCAGCAGATATTCCAGCCACGGGAGGTGTCCTGGCTTGCTTCCAGGCTACATGTTCAGTTATTTGAGCGCCAGTCTCAGGGTCCATCTTTAGCCCCAGCCTCTCTGCTTTTCAAAAGCATCTGAGCCAATGATGGGGGAGCCTCTCGCCCTGCTGCTGCTGCTTCTGCAAGCTGCTGCTCCCAACACTCATGGCTGCCATCTGAACCCTGCCTCTCCTTTGCACTCAGGACCCAATCCTTGAGGGAAGTGTAACTTGAAGCACAGGTACAGTGATCTCCCATCCACTAAGAGGGCTAGTGACATCAGAAACCTGGACAGTACTAAACCCTACTGGGTTTTCTAGGCATGGGAACCTATGATAAAGACTTCCTACCCTCGCCCCTTCTCTCTTTCCTTTTATTTATTTTATTTTATTTATTTATATTTTTGGAGGTAGAGTCTCCTGCAGCTCCAAATGGCCTCAGACTTGCTATGTGGCTGAAGATGACCTTGACCTCTTCCTGTCTCTAATGTGTCACCCTGGCTGGGTCATGGGGTGTTCAGGTATGTGTAGTATATGAATGTTTTCTGTTAGGGTGTTATAGGCAGCTTTAGCGTTTGAGTCCTAGGCTGAGTTAAACAAGCCACACCTCGTTGCTGGGCCTCTCTTGGAACACAAAGTCTGAGAAAAGGGAATGCCTCTGCTCCCTTGCTTATGCTGAGCCAGGCTCCCACTCTGAACAGAGGAACCCATGCAACCCCTGTGTCTGCTCAGTTCTTTGGTCTCAGCCAGAAGACAAGCTCCGAATACAAGAGGTGTTCGAACTTTCTTGTCTTCGGACATTGTGGCGTTCTCAAAGAAATGACTCAGCAATTTCTCTTTCTGGGCCCATTCTTGTTCTTGATGTTTCGTCTCCTAGAACCTGAAACAGAAAAATTGTACATTTAAAGTAGTTTATCCGTTAAAGTATGTAAATCCATCTAACATATCTGCTTGTGAAAAATAATTTTTGAAAGAAAATGAAACAAACGAAAAGATCATTTTCCACTAAGGATGTTGAAGTCATGCATGTTCTTGGACATCTGTCTGGTCTCTGGTGAGATTTTGCTCTTGGTGAAAGAGAGGAAACAAATTCGGTCTTTCATGAACATGCAGTAGGGGAAGGGAGGGCATTTGACACTATAACAACACCTGCCAGCTCTCATTGTTCTAACACCACCAGAAACAACAGCTCACACTTCTGTTAGAAATTGCTGCCCCTAGAGAGGTAGCTGAGCAGCCAAGAGCACTTGCCGCTCTTCCAGAGGACCAGTGTTCAGTTCCCAGCACCCACATCAAGGAGCACACAGCCTGTTTTGGAATTCCAGCTCCAGTGGATCCGAGGCCTCTGGTCTTCACTAGCACCGGCACTCAACACGCACATGCTCATCAGTAAATACACACAGTTGCACACAATGAGGAAATGATAAAAATAATTTGAAAAAAATGTTGACCTGGGCTCAGTGAGTAAAAGCACTTGCTATATAAGCCCACCTGAGTTGAATCCCTAGAACCCATCCATATAAAAGACCTGCATACCGTAGCACTCATCTATAACCCTAGACTTCTATAGGGAGGAGGGAGACAGGAGAATGCCCACGGGCCAGCTAGCCTGGAGTACAAAGCATCAGAAGCAACAAGAGAGACCCTGTTGCAACAGAGTGGAAAGCAAGCCAACTCCTGAGAGTTGTCCTCTGACCTTCACGGGTATGCTGTAATCCTCGCTTGCACGCACACGTGTGAACCCCCCCCCACACACACACATAGATAGACGAGATCGTTTAAATATAACTGAGCAGTACTTGGAGCTGGAGGGATGGCTCAGCCATTAAGAGCACTGACTGTTCTTCCAAAGGACCTGGTTTTGAACCCAGCACGCACATAGCCAGCTCACCACAAGTAAGAAACTTCATATCCAGGAGATCCAAATGCCCTCTTCTTGGCTTCTGAAGACACCAGGCATGCATGTGGTACACAGACACACATGCAGGGAAAACACCCAACCACATAAAACTAAATTTAAACAAACAAACAAACTGAGCAGTACTGCATCCTGGATGAAGTATTTATCTGACACGTGGTTGTGCAGCCCTGAGCGTTGATGACTTAGAACACAGAACTTTCCTAGTTAATGCAACTATTCCAAATGTTGTTGATATGTTTGTATAGTTCCAAACGTGCCATGTTTGTTAATATAGGGAATCACTGATCTCTTTGGAAGAGTCCTTAAATTCACAGAAAGATTTAGGGGCACGGTAGGTCCATTTTCAGTACTCATTTGGGAAGGGGGGCACAGGGTCTCACGGAACCCAGGCTGTCTTCAGATCCACTCAGTAGCCAAGGATGATCTTGAATTTCCAATCCTCCAGCCTCTGTTCAATATTCGATTTGAATGTGAAAGTCTAACTTTCAGATAGCAAATATCTGTTCCAGTTGCCTTATAAGTGCCAGGCTTATGGCAAATGTCACGGCTGAAGAGATGGCTCAGCAGTTAAGAGCACTCATTGTGCAAGGTAAGGATCTGAGTTCTAATCCCTTCCACTGACCCTAAAAAGTAGGGCTGTTCCCAGGAGGGTGCTGAAGAACCATTTCAGCTCAAAAACCATAGGCCACATTTTTATTTGTCTTTGCGTCTCAGAGAGTTTTTAGTTTGGGGGAGATAGTAGAAGCTCCCCTATGTGGCTGACGGGAGAAAAAGAATGGTCAGATGAGTGAAAGAGCCACTGTCAAAGTGCTTTGGCTCTCTGCAGGAATCTCCAGTTTTGTGACAGCGTCCTGAAACATTTCTCACTGGCTGCAAGAGGCTGGGCTGTGTTATCACCTTTGGCCACCTCTCTGTGTCTTTAAGATACAGTCACATAGATGACAGCTAACATATAAAGCCCTGCATCTGCCATCTTCCATCAGGGACACTGAAGGTTTATTAACTATGATGTCTCCTCATGAAAAGACCCAGGAAATCAAAGAGCCTCGTGGTGAGACAGGCCTGCTGAGGCCGGGGCCAAAAGTCAGATTTGAACATCTGCAGCTTGTCCTTACCAGCGTGTGCCTGCCGTGAGAGCTGGTACCATTTCTAGTGACTTTTTGTAGGTCACACTCGATTCAAAAACCCTCTTGAAGGTTGGTGCTGACAGAGAAGCTTTGGGAGACTTCCAGACGTGACTCATTCACACTCCCTGCGTGCAGAAAGATGAGAGAATTTTGAAGACCCTTCATTGTCCATTTTTATCAGAGCAATTTCTTTTGTTACTAAGAAGAAACGGAGTGATGGACAAAAAGGGACCGTAAAGACAGCTCAGTTAGTACAGTGCTCGCTGGGTCTGAATTTGATCCCTAGGACTCACCTTTAAAAAAATACCTACACAGTATGGGTTTGCAGTGCCAGCCTTGGGGAGGCAGGGACAAGCGCGTACGTGGATCCCTTGGTTTGCTCCGTCAGTCTAGCCAGTGGATGAGCTCCAGGTTCAGCGAGTGACCCTGATATACAGACAAATACATAATGTGGAGAGTGAAGGCAAACACTGATGTTGACCACTGACCTCCACGTGTGCACACACACACACATGCATACATATGTGAACATGTATGTACGCACACATGATGAGAGAGAGGCTAAATGATTTCTGCGGTCCTTAGACCTTCCAAGAGTAACTCCATGTCCATTAGGGCCTGGTTCTTTTTCTCTTAGGATACATTGTTTGTGCTCAGTAAATGCCAACTCCAGGAAAAAAATCATGTTACAATGCCCTACAAGCCTTCAGCTCCCCCTTCCCCCCCCCTCTGCCTATATGACTATGTGGCTATTAATCCATCTTTTCTGGGATGTATTTCTCTGGAGAACCCTGACACAGGAACTTCTACCTTGGGTTAACCAAGAAACACCGATAACTTCGATGAAGAAACAAGAAGGCAAGGAGACATTGAGATGGACTATAAATAGAATTTGAAGATCAAGTCAAGGAAGGCTTGCTTAGAAATTGGACATGAGGGAAGAGATGAGCAGGCCTATTTTGGGGACGTTTAGAAAGGTTGAAAATATTTATACTACACAAAAGGGTTGACTCAGTAGGATATATATATATACACATATATAAATATATATACACACGCACGTGCACACACACATGTGTATGTGTATGTATGTGTGTGTATGTATGTATGTGATATATATATCCTAGTATAAGAGGGCCCCAGACCTTAGTAGGTCCCTAAGATGTTAGCACAACTGATCTGGAATCACCAGAGACTAGGTTTACTTATCAGTGAGCCCCCGTGTTTCACCTGTCTCTCCCTTTCCAGCAATGGGATTGTATGTGTGCATCCTACACTCAGCTTTACATGGCCTCTAGGGGCCAAACTCGGGTCCTCAGACTCGCAAGGAAACATTTTAGCACCTAAACTGGTTCTCCGGCCTCTCTGGTTCCACTTTTAATGACAGGGTGGCAAAGTCCTGGCCTGACAAAAGGAAAGAAAGCAAAACAAAAGCTACAGTGTTCTTGGCAGACATGCTACATGCACAGTAGGTTTGAGAGCTAACTGTGGGCACTGATGAGTTATTCAGTATTTCTAAGTATCCATTATAGAAATATCAAAGACGACAGGCTTGTTCTCCCTCTGTGTCCTTTTACATTTCCCAAGTACTCACACCCCATGCCAGATACGGGACTTTCTAGCTGTTAAAGGCAGTCGGAAGACAGTCCACCTGCTGTTTGCCTGGAATTCAGGAAATGAACATCACACCGTATGGGCTCCTTAGCACCCACCCACATGGCCCTAGACACAAGCAGCGGATCCTCTGGCAGCTGGGACAGGTGCCACTAGGGTTACTGCATTCGATACAGTTTTTAAGATATCCATTACATTTTTATTGCACGGATGCAGATTTTAATTTTGGTCTTCTCACTAACTACAGACAGATTCAGAATACCTCTGCCTGTCCATACACAGCACACAGCTCAGCAATGAACAAGAAAAGGGTATCAGTGACAGCCTTGCATTTTGCATCTGACCAGCAGTACAAAAGTATAAAAACTGAAGAAAGGTAAGTGGGCTTTAAGTGGGGCTGTCACACTTACATACTTCCTCCAGCAAGGCTTCACCTCCAAAGCCTCCACAACAACGCCCCCAAGTGGTGACCAAGCGTTCCAATATCTGAGCCCATAGAGGACATTCTCTTTTAAACTCTCATAGACACCTACTAAATATGTGTTGGCCGAGGTTTCTGTCCACATGGTCCTGCAATTGTTTAGTCCCAAATAAACACATAGAGATCTACATTAATTATAACTGATTGGCCAAGTATCTCAGGCTTCTTATTAACTCTTATAACTTATATTAGCCTGTAATCCTTGTCTGTGTTAGCTAGCCACATGGCCTGGTATGTTTTTCAGTGAGGCAGTCACATCTTGCTTGCTCTGTGCCTGGCTTTCTCTGTCTCTGGGTGACGACTGCAGACTGAAACTTTTCTCTTCTTAGAATTCTCTTTGTCCTGCCTCAACTTCCTGCCTGGCTACTGGCCAATCAGTGTTTACTTAAAATACAAGTGACAGAGTACAGACCATTGTCCCACAGCAAATATGTACTACTGATGTTCAGGTATTGTACTCCATTATGAAAGTAGAAAGATTGGGAAGGGAAAGAGGATTGGTAGGAGTTGGGCTGGGGGTAAAAGTGAGTACTGGGTTGGAGTGAATCAAAATATGTACATGTATGAAATGTCAAAATAAAACTCAGTAGTATATTTTATTAATGTATAATAATCAAAACAATTTTAAGGTATGACTAGTTTTATTTTTATATGTACGGGTATTTTTGCCTGAATGTGTATTTTATATATATACCAAGCACATGCCTAGTGCCTTCAGAGATTAGATGAAGGTGACAGATAGATCTCTTGAAACTGAAGTTATGAATGATTGTGAACCACCAGGTGCATGCTGGGAACTGAACCCAGGTCCTCAGCTAGAGGACTATGTAGTTTTCAAAAATAATCACTGACATTTTTGTTGCCCTCAAAACAGTTTGTTTTTGAGATAGGGTTCCTCTTTGTAACAACTCTGACAGTCCTGGAACTCACTTT
>NC_022028.1:41477294-41483294 GCF_000317375.1 Microtus ochrogaster | reverse complement strand
GATAATACCACCCATATTCAGGATGCTCCCCCTCTTAAGTTAATTCTTTCTCATGGCACGTCCAGAGGTGAATCTCCCAGGTGATTCTAAGTCTAGTCAAGCTGACAGCGAAGCTTCGGCTCCCCAGTGTGTCTGTATCCTCTTGTGTTCTGCTATTCATCATCCCTACGGTTAAGATGTGGATCCACATTCCTTGCATGATGTCAGCAGTGTCAGACATGAATCCACATTATGCCAACAGTGCTCTCTGTAAGCCCTACTGGCTGGCTAATTCTTTTTGTCTTTTATGGCAGGGTTTTCTCAGGGAGAATGAGCGTGTTCAGGGAAAGAAGGAGAAAACACACGGGTGAAAACGTGTAGGAAAGAGAGGCAATGAGAAGGAAAAAAGTCAGTGAGGCACAGTTATGTGCCTGTCAATCAGAGATGTGGTCTCAGCATCCCAGGAGACAGGGGGCGGCAGCAGTGGGCAGTAGACAGATGCAGCACCATTTGCCATCTTGAGTCACCAGGCTTCGCTAGTGGGTGTAGAGCTGTGGGCCTTGGCTGACTGTCATGGCTGAATCGAGACACACATGAGTGGAGTGTACTTGGCATTTTTCTAATTAGTCCACGCCCTCAAATGATTCTACAGCAAGCTCAGGCTTAGACTTGATCTGCCTCCCAGAGTCTTCTTGCTCGAGGGCTTGAGTCAGGTACTACTGCTTGTTTTTCTTCTCTAGACACTCAGTATGTCTGGCCTAACCCCGACAGCTGAGGTCAACTGATCCCCGACGGTCGGTCCTTCCTTCCAGAGAAGGAAGAGGCAGAAATGGTGAGCAAATAAATTAAAAGGGAGCCAGTATCACGCTCAGACAACAGGCTCCACTGCCCACCTCTGTGGGGGTCAGCTAGCATGCGCTTCTTAGCAGACTCAGGTCTGCGGAGTTTAGCAGTTGGACTATTTGAAAGGCCCCCACTGTGGACTCCATACACCATTCGGCAGAAGGCAAGCTGGTCTGAGACACACCAAGACATTGCAGTACCCTTTAAGAAGTTAAAGATACTCCAGAGAGGGCAGCATTAATAAGTACACAGTTTTTGTTTTGTTTAGTGAACCAAATGTCCTTGACAATTAAATGCAAGGGCATTCTGGAATGGAGGGAGGTGTGTCCTTGAGCAAGGGGGCTATGGGAAGGAACTCAGGTTCAGGACCTAGCCACACATGGTGGGTTTGGGGTGTGAACAGAAGACAGGAGCATCCAAGTGAGAGAACAGAAGGATCTTAAGACAATCTCAAAGAACCGTTGAGGTAGACGTTTAAGTTCAAGCCATCAGTAGAAGTGAATTCCACCATAACATGAGTTCTTCAAGGGCTGGGACCCTGTTAGATTTTTCTCAGAGTATCCATTTCTCAGACAAACCTGGGTGTGGAGGATAACCAGGAGGAAGAGGCAGCACCTCTCTGGTATGTGACAGTTTACAATCTAGGGGCAGAGACAAGGAACGCATAAATAAATCTGTGATGTGCCGGGTGGCAGTGGTGGCGCACGCCTTTAATCCCAGCACTCAGGAGGCAGAGGCAGGCGGATCTCTGTGAGTTCGAGGCCAGCTTGGTCTACAAGAGCTAGTTCCAGGATAGGCTCTAAAACTACAGTGAAACCCTGCCTCAAAGAACAAAACAAAACAAATCGTGATACTAACAGCTGAGGGCCACACTGACGCTTGTTACGTGCAGGACTTGTTATGGATGGGAGAGGGATGGGAGGTCTCTCGCCACGTCAGGTCCATTTACTTCTGAATCCACACAGTACAGTGGGTCCTATACACATACAGCATACAAAACCACACAGGATAACATATATCATACACGCTCATAGCACAACACATATAACCCAGCCCACAACATATATACTGCTGCTCACAATGCCTGTCTGAGCTCTATGTGCTACCATACAGTTCGCGAGCTTCAGGAAAAGGGCTGGAGGTTGAAACATACAAAGACACACACAAACAGAGAGACAGAGACACGGACCTCTAGTTACTGGTAAGAAACCCCTTATTCAATAGCACCATGGAGGCTTATATACCCAACACAGTCAGGTGGGCCAACAGGTGAAAACCTTATCCTCTGATTCTCAAGCCCAAGGCAACACGTGCCCGTGAAACAGAGCTGGTAAACAACTTTGACACAGCCTTTAGTAACTCAAATCAGAAGGAAAGTAAAGATCTCTAGCAGGGAAGAGCAGCTGGAGGCCAGGACTCCAAATGGTCCCAACATATACAACAACATACAAAACAACAGAAACAGTCAACATACATAACACAACACACGATATAGACAGAACACCTAAATACACAATTTACATACAACACAGCCCATACACAACATAGATACACAACACACACACAGAGTAATCTCCCCATGGAGCCCTCTGCACAGGTTATTTCCTGGTCCATCAGTTTTATCTCAGTGCTTACTGCTTTTGCCATCACACAGGTGACACTAATGGTTTGTGTGGCTTGCTGGGAGACTGGGAGGAGATATGATGCATTGTAGAGAGGGCCATCCCCCCCCCCTCTCTCCAGGGTCCAAAACTCACCCCAAGGTCAAAAGGACCAGCCTTTTAGAGCGCCTTAAAATCCTGCCTTGTCCCGCGTCCTCGCTAGCTTCTCTGCACTGCAGGCTCAGAACAGAACATGGACTTGTCCATCGGTGCTAACACCTAAGTCCTACAGAAAACATTTTTTAAGGTCAGCATCTCCCTGTTGGGGGCTGTTGACCCAGACCCTGAATTTCCTGTAAACAACTTGTTATGCTTGCAGCTGCAGTGAGCAAAACAACTTGTTTTCCTGTGCTTGCAGCTGCTCTGAGCACGAGACCCTCAGGAGTCCCTGATGGCAGGGGAGTGGTTTCTGGTGGGTTTGACTGGGGCATGGCTATCAGTTAAGGGTCCGTATATAAGCGGCTCTGGTACACAATAAAAGGGCATTCTTGTTTCGAGAATGACCCGTGTCTGTCTGTGTGTCTTTGTGTGTTTAAATCTCCAGGCCCTTGCCTGGCTCATGAATGGTCCTGTAGTGTAGATGCAGCACTATAGGTGTAGTACCGTAGTACACGTAGTAGTACGGACGGTACATCTACCGCTGACCCACACATCCTGTGATTACTGGCCTCTCCGACTTCGCCCACCTACCTTCCTCCTCCCTCTCTGACTTCATGTAATCATTCTCTCCTCTGTTTACTCCTCTCAAGGTATCCTGGCTTGCTTGTCCCACCTTGAACATGCCGAGCATGGTCTTGTCTCAAAGACCACAGCTATCTGCCGGCAATTCTGGGTAGCCCCGTGCCTCTCTCCCTCTGACCTGTTCTTAGTTTTGACAGCCACCCTCCTGTGTTTAAAATAGGTTCCCCACTCCCACCCCCTCTCCCCGTGTCTCTATAGTATATCTCTAGCATATTATGTATTTTTTGGATTTGGTTTATTATATGATTCACTCATGTGAATGCCAGATTCACCAGAACAGAAGGTTTATTTTTCAGTATTGTTCATGCGACACTTGATATTCTAAAACCCAAGGGTGTCTGACTATATACTGTGGCGCACCACGCCCATCTGTGCTCTATGCGCCACCATACAGTTCGGGAACCGGGCAAGGGGCTGGAGATTGAAACACACAAAGACTCACAGGCAGAGAGACAGGTCATCCTTGATGCCAGAATGCCCCCTTTATTGTGTCCAGGGCCAGCTTGTATAGGGATAGCCATGCCCCAGTCAAATGCACCAGAAACCATTACCCTGCCATCAGGAACTCCCAAGGGTCTCGTGCTCAGAGCAGCTGTAGGCACTCAGATCAGGGGAAAACAAGTTGTTTACAAGAAATTCAGGATGAGGGGGGTCACAGCTCCCAACAATATACAAATTATTTAGAGCAAAGGCAGAGGGTCCTATGACAAGGTGAACTTAACTATTCAGAAATGGGGCACCATTAAAGCTTTATGTGTAAACTGATCTCTCTTGCCCCTTTAAAATATATATAATATATATGTATATATTAAAATTATATATATATATATTAAAAATCTATCACCAGTTATCCCAGCATTCAAGATGGAGGCAGGTGGATCAGCAAGCAGTTCAAAATTATTCTTGGGTGCATAGTAATTTAGAGGCTAGTCTGGGATACTTGAGGCTCTAGAGAGAAAGACAGAGAGAGCATGTCTCCCACATAAAGGGATGTGTCTAAAAAAAACCGTTAAGGCAACAAGGTGATGTACTTAGAATGAACGGCAGTTCTGCTGTTTATGTAGTTCAAGGTTAGGGAAGGCCGTTTAGCAGAGTCTGGAACAGAGGGAGGGCAGGGCAGGACCTTGCAGAGAGAGGGAGTGATGAGCATGAAGTTTCAACAGCAGGACCCGCCTCAAGATCCCTTGTAGCTGTCTGGCCAGCGTGACAAGGCCAGCATGAAACAACAGAAACAGAGAAGTGGCCGATGAGGTTAAAGATGGAGTCAGAGCTAGATGGGGCAGGCATTTCTGGGAGAGAGCTGGGTTTTAAGTATGATGGGGAGGCCCAGAAGTACTTTGTGACCCACAGTTGGATTTGGGATTTTAAAGATGCGCGTGATGCCTGCGGGGGATGGAGAGCAGCAGGAAGGAGCTGTCCTCCTCTAAGCACTGGAGACAACCGCTTGGAGTAGGGTGGTGGTGGCAGAAAGCATGGGAAGGGTTTTATTTTACCTCGTTTTGAAACCACCTTAATCTTACAGAACAAAATGAGATAAAGGAATTGGAATATATGCTCTCTTTAGTGTAATTCACTTTCAAAGTCTTGTCCTGTGGTGTTTAAGCTCCTCCATGCCCCCTCACCTGTTCCTCCTTTCTCTTCACTTACTCATGAGTGGATGAGTTCCCAGCACTCGAGAGGCAGAGGCAGGTAGATCTCAGTGAGTTCGAGGTCAGCCTGGTCTACAAAGCGAGTTCCAAGACAGTCAGGACTGTTAGACAGACAAACCCTGTTTCAAAAAACTAAAAAAAAGTGGATGGATGAAGAGACACATTTTTTTTTAACCTGTTCGTGGTGGCATATGCCTTTAAGCCCAGGACTGAGGAGGCAAGGCAGGTGGATCTCTGAGTTTGAGGCCATCCTGGTCTTCAGAATCTACAGAGTGAGTTCCAGAACAGCCATGGCTATGCAGAGAAACCATGCCTTGAAAAACCAAAAACTAAACAAAAGAAGATATGTGTTTGAAGACCTGTATTCATGTATATTTTTGTATACATTGTATATCCAGGCCCATAATTTTTTATTGTTTATTTAACTTTATTTTATGGGCATTGGTGTGAAGGTGTCAGATCCCCTGGAACTGGATTTTCAGACAGTTGTGAGCTGCCATGTGGGTGCTGGGAATTGAACCCGGGTCCTTAGGAAGAGCAGTCAATGCTCTTAACCGCTGAGCCATCTCTCCAGCCCCCAGGCCCATAATTTTTATTTAAGTTTTGATCAGCATCTGGTGTACATATCACACCTGTACTTATATAAGTTTCTGTGAGCTATTTGATCGTAAGCTGCATATATTATGTCTTTTTGCCTTTGTATCCACGTAGGGAATAAAGGAAGCCCTGAGGGAACGTGGTATTATTGAAAAGGACCAATGTCTCAGACTCATAGGAGTTGACAAATCTTCCTTGAGCCAGGCACAGGGAATTGGCCAAGTCGTCTTCTGGTCCATGTGGCAGTATAGAGAAAGCATAGATTATAGGTGACTGCAACCTGAGACTGGTCCCCTACAAAGACCCCCTACCAATACCAGCGAATCCTTCCTCTGGGTGCTATCCATGATAAACGTATAAGGTTATGGGTTTTTGTTTTGTTGGTGTTGCTCCACCAGGATAAACATGGCTCTTCCCATCCCAGATTTCCGTACAAGTGTCGGTGTGTCCTTTTTTTTAATCCTCTCCTTACCCCAGTTAGGTCAAACCCAAAGCCATGCAGGATCCAGTGTGTGTGTGTGTGTGTGTGT
>NC_022028.1:41469564-41476774 GCF_000317375.1 Microtus ochrogaster | reverse complement strand
GCTTTGATATGTTAAATAGGCACTTTAGCCTTTTGTCCCGGGTTGACACTTGACAGAAAAATCACATGTCTTTCTTCGCACCCAGCACTCTGCCTTATGCTCCCCCCCCCCACCCCGGTCTTTCAGTGAACCAGAATTTACCATTTTGGTTAGGCTTGATGGCCAGGGAGCTCTCAGAATCGTCCGGTCTCCACCCCTGAATGTTGGGGTTACTGGTAAACATAGCCATGCTTAGCCTTTTGCATGGGTGCTGGGGATTTGAACTCAGGTACTCATGCTTGGACATCAGGTGTTTTTTACCCTCTGGGCCATCTCACTATTCTTTAGTCAATGTTTCCCTAAGAACAAGACAGTTCCCAAGGTGCCAGTTAGAACAGTGAGAAACTCAGGCAATCTAAAACAGATGCTGGGTTTTTCTCTAATCTTCAGTGTAGATTCTATTTTCATCACTTGCCTCAATCTCATTCTCTATAATAAGCAATCTGGGGCTGGAGAGACGGCTCAGTCATTAAAAACATTTGAGGAAAACCTGGTTCTGTTCCCAGCACCCAAATGGCAAAGCACAAGCATCTGTAACTTTATTCCAGGGGCTCTGATGCCCTCTGCCGGCCGGAAAGGGCAGATGTATCCATGCTGTGTACTTACACGCATGCAGGCAAAACACTCATCTGTTTAAAACAAATAATATAAAATAAACAGATCTTAAAAAAAAATAAGATGTATATGGAGCGTGTGTGTGGTCAAGCTTGCACGAGTCCATTTTCTCCTTCCATTGTGGGTGCTGGGGATGCAACTCAGGCTTGGCAGCAAATGCTTTCCTCGAGCCATCTTGCCAGCCAGCTCTCTCTTTGAGATTTCGAGTGAATTTTCATGTTTTGGAATCTTTGCTCAAGAACTTCCCTTGGCTCTGTTAGTTTGATTTTACTTCCAGACGGCTTCATTTCATGGGCTGAAATGTTTGTTCCTCTGTTGCCCTAGAGCGGTGAGTGGTTCTCGACCTTCCTAATGCTGGGACCCTTTAATATAGTCCCTTGTGTTGCGGCGACCCCCCCAACTATAAAATTATTTTCGTTGCTAGTTTGTAACTGTAATTTTGCTATTGTTATAAGTTGTGATGTAAATATCTGTGTCTTCTGATGGCCTTAGGTGGCCCCTGTAAAAGGGTCTTGACGCATAGGTTGAGAATCATTGCTCTATGGCTTCTAACAGCTTCTATACGGAAGCCATCTGCTTACATACCCCAAGATCTTGGTTAGGCCTCTGTGGTGGCTTTTCTTGGGCGTCAACTTGACTACACCTGGAATTGCCTAAAACTCTCAAATGGAACACACCTGTGAGGGATTTTTGTTTAATTTGAAGTGGGACGGTCCACTTATAATCTGGATATTTTTTTGTTTGTTTGTTTTTTGAGACAAGGTTTCTCTGTAGCTTTGGAGCCTGTCCTAGAACTAGCTCCTGTAGACCAGGCTGGCCTCGAACTCACAGAGATCTGCCTGCCTCTGCCTCCCGAGTGCTGGGACAAAAGGCATGAGGCACCACCACCAGGCTAAGGCAGATCTTTTGAGGTGGGAGGAACCGCCTTTAATCTGAGCCACGCCTGCTGGAAGAAGCTGGGGGTGGGCAGGCTCGTGCGCCTATAAACCCAGCACTTCCTAGGTAGAGGCAGGCAGGTCTCTGAATTCAAGGCCAGCCTGATTTCTGGAGTGAGTGCCAGAGCTACATAGAGAAACCCTCTCTCAAAAAAAAAAAAAAAAAAGTTTTGCTTTTTACCTTTCTGCTTTTGCCTGGCTAGCAAGTCCTTCACCGACACTGGATCGTGCTCCTTTCGGGATTCAGCATATACTGAAGACCAACTACAACTACCGGACTCTTGGACCTTCAGGTCATAGGCGGCCGTCGTTGGACTACCTGGACCACAGCCTGTAAGTCGTTCTCACGCCCTTTCTAATATCCACAGATTGATTCTGTGCATTCAGTTACTCTAGCACCCCCATTGCCACCCCGCGGCCCCAAGCGGTGGTTTTCTAAGACTGTCACTTCTGATCTCTATCTCACGCCCCTTTCCTGTAGCCAGTGCTGTGGCCTTCCGGGCAGAATGTCCTCAGCATTGGAGCTCTCCTCGCCGCTGCCTCTTTCTGAGGATGATGCGTGTCCGCATCCTGCGTGCTCTCCCTTTCATACGTCTGCGTTCTGAGCCATGACCCTTATCTTTATTTCCCTACACCGCCTATGATCGTGTCTTTCCTGTGTTTGTGCTCAAGGCTTTATGGAGGCCACAGGAGCTCAGTTTTGTCTTTTAACCCTCGTTCGTTGTCGTTGTTGAAGGCATGGGCCATGTGAGATTTGGCTTCGCTCTTCAGTCTTAGCGTTTGTTAAGGCTGTTACGGTTTGAGTAACAACGCTCCAAAACTCAGGGGCTGCTGATAATCATTTCACAGGTGTGGCCTGTGAGGGGTCTGCCACGTGACTAGGAAGGAGCAGGTGACCTGGGTGAAAAGGCTTGAAGGAGAGAGGTTTGCCTTCTCCCTTCCTTTATATAGGATTGTAGCGTGTAGCCCAGGGACACCAGGTGCCAGTGTCTTGCTCGCTCTTGGACTCCCCACGTCCACAGCTGTCGGGAAAAACTCCTGTTTATAAGCTCGCCAATCTCTATTCTGTTCTGGCTGCTCCAAAACAGAATGAGGTGAGTAGCCACCGCCTGTGGTCTTGAGCCAGCTGGAATATTCAAATTATTTTCAGACGGACAAAACGACCTGTTGGTAGTGTGGGTGTGGCCTGTTTGATGGTGCTTCTCAAATGGCTGGCCAGGCAAATGGACAAATGATCTGCTTAGAAAGGGAAGAGGAAGCTGGGGCGGAGTGCGGGGTTTCACACAGGTGGTTGGAGATTACAAAGTTCAGCTTGGCCCGTATTAGCTTTGCAGCAGCTTTGCCACAGCCACGTGGAGATGCTACCTAAGCTGGCAGTTGGCGTAAAAGTTGGACCTCATGGATCATTTGGCAAGTCTCAGGGTATGCCCTTGGCGACCATTCACTCAGGGCCCTCAGAGCTCTGGGAAGTAACTGTCTCTGAGCTAACTGGTTAAATGGTTAGCTTAAAGCCCCTTCTTTTAACCATTTGCTGAGTCCTGCTTTAATTTCCAAAGTGCGTTTTCCAGCTGTGCCCTCTTCAGGAGATTAGCAGGCAATCGTGTCTTTCCAAAGGTTTAAGAGTTACATGTTTTAGGATTATAATGGTCACGCTGCCCTGGTACATTTAGGAAGAGAGAAAAAAATAGAAAAAAAAATTAAAAATCACTTGCAATCCTATTGAACAGAAACGAACACTAACAGGTGTCTTTGCAAGGGTGCCTCCAGCTAACACGCTCCAAACCCTTTGCGTGGGCATTTCATCAGTGGTAGAGCATGTACCTGGCACGAGGGAGCTGTGTGTTCCATCCCTGGTACAGATAAAGATGATAAAACATTGCTCTAGTTTACATCAAACCCAACGTGACCATTGCTACTGCTCTATCTTCAGCATTGCTCAACTCCTTGTAGCTAAAAACACACAAAACTACCCCCAGGTTCTAAGCACTTCGTAAGTGATGGCAAGGCAAAGCCACGAGAACCACACGCCGGATCTCCCTGTGCGCTGTAGTGCAGTGCACCGGACCCGCACTGCTTTCTGGTCACAAGCAGCCGGTTCCCTGTTGGCAGATGTGTGCATAGGGATGGAGACAGCAGTCGCCACACCAGCTGGTATAAAGCTGAACCGTTTCAAAACGAATGCACAGTTGATGCCAAGGGAAGTGCTGCGTACGCATGAGAACGTGGTTGTGTACGCGTTAGGATACAGCGTGTTGAAGAAATAAAGCACATTTGAAAACTTGAGACAAACTCACCGTTGATATATGTGGGTATGTTATCCCAGGTAGCTTTTGTTCATATATTTTCAAATTTAGATAAACACAAAGAGATAAGAGACTTCTATGGATCTTGATGTTGCTCATTAGCACCTGGAAAACCGTTTTCCAAAAGTCAGGTTAACGGGACTGATGGGTCCCGGCATGGGTCCATTACATCTGAACTATTGTTTTTTTTTAATTTTTTTATTTTATTTTATTTATTTATTTTGTATCCCACAGGCAAGGGAATCATTGTCGTTAGTTGTAAACCCTCAGGTTTGGTGGAGAGCTCTAAACCTATGGTCACCCAGATGGTTTATATCCAGTTTATATCAGGGAGTCACAAAATACAATGACTAGACATGAACACAGGTTTAGCACGGTTGAGGGTCTTTTGAGGTTGGTTTGGAGGTGAGAGTGGTCATCAGGCATTGCATGGGTGCAGAACTGTCTAAGAACAAATTTAAAGAAAAAAAACTTGGATAAAAACCAACAGAAAAGTTCAATTCTACACACAGATCTTAGAGCTTTGCATACTTGGGTAAGAACTGAGAAGGTCTGGATGATTCCGATTTGGAAATGAACTCAGGATAATGAAAAGGATGGGTGTTAACTTCAGTTCCTCCTGCTGACTGGGTGGTCCTTAACAAACCCGGTTACTCAATTGCTCCTCATTCAGGTGGAATGGACCCACATAGCAATTGCCCATGTAAGAGAATGTCCTGTATGCCTCCTCCGAGCCAACATGGTTGTCTGATATTTTGTACCCCCACTCCCAACGCCGACTTGATTACACCTGAAGCTGTGCCAGAAACAACAAATTTTAAGATGTCTGTCTTAATTACTTTTCTATCATTGTGGTAAGACGCCAGAGCCAGAGCAACTCAGAAGCATTTCTTTGGGGCTTGCAGTTTGGTTTGAGGCCATGAGCATCATCACGGGGAGTGTGTGGCGGGCAGGCGGGGCGCTAAAGGGGTAGCTAAGAACTCATGGTCTTGAGACTCACCCATGTGACTGAGAGAGCTAAGTGGGAAGCAGTTACTGCAGATCTTCTCCCCAAAGCTTCTCTCTGTGTGCTTTCAGCCAGCTGTCCATTCTTTCAACAGCTGTTAGATCAGCATTTTGCTTGCTGTAGTATTGGAGACTGAGCGATGACTCGGGGATGGGGAGGAGGCAGCATCAAATGTTGATTCCAGTCCCTGAATCTCTCTGTCGATGGCCACGACTACCTGAGGAAAGTGATTCTTTCACAGAAGAGTTCCTAATCTTGTAATGTGAGGTTGCATCGGGGGCATGCGCAAGGTGGACCACTGCGGTTGCTCTGGGTCGGTAGTGGCTGGAGGGACACGGGGAGAAGGGAGAGAGAGGTGGACATTGCAGGGGTGACAAGTGTCTGAAGAGTTCAACTCCCTCTGCTATACCATGCTCCGCCTCTGGTCTTGACGTGTTTCCTCTAGGACTGAGTGCTGGTTTCTGTCCTTTTGTTTAACTAGCCAGACATAGTCATTTCTTGATCCACTTCTGGAAATGGGTCTTCTCAGAGCTCAACCACTGGATTTGTCTACATTTGCCTCCTAATGTGAGCCACCCCTCAGGTGCTCACCTTCCTCGCCCAGCAGCTCGCTCACACCACCTGTCTTAGCGCGACTTGGACTAGAAATAAGTTCAGATAGCTCCAAGGTGTGGTGTTATTGCTAATGCATCTGTATATAAAGATTAAAAACTTGTGGCTGAGGAGCCCAAACCTGAGAATGTAAGAATAGTGTGTGCCATCATCCTGTGAGCCTTAGTAAGACACCATGCATGTGTTTTATACATGAACAAGGAGTTAAAAAGCAGTCTACTGGGTTTGTATCCGATCTATTTGGGGCCATCTGTCTTCACAACCTGACCACGACTGTTTAAAGTGTCAGTCATCATCGTCTGACGTCTAGCCCAAGGCCTCTCTTCACCCTCAGCAGACTCCCAAAGTGAAAGATGGTTCTAGAATCCACATCAAGGCCCATGCAGCTCACCTCAGCCTGTCGCTGCCTAATTATAGCTGTACAAGCTCGGATAAGTGGCCCGAGGGAATGGTTTTAGTTGCTATCACCCTTGCTGACAGAGAACCAAACCCCCAAATCTGGAGTGTATTAAGCTTCAACTCATATATCTCAGAATTACGAAATTTCTAAATACTCAAAACATCCAAATGGGTTAGTTGGGGATGATATTAATCATAAATGTTAATTCTTCAACCTCGGAGTGGAAATTGCTATGGTTTGCCCTTTCCTGTTCTGTGTTCACACAAAAAAAACCAGCTGTTATGGTCAAAAGGAACGGGGACAATGTATGTTGGAGTCACACGTGAGAGACTGTGGCCCCGGCCACGGGTTCGGGTCCCCTGATACCATGCTCCACTGTCCAATCAGTTGTGTGAGGAACTTGTCAGGCAAGGCATTTAGCATATGCTTTAGTGGGAACCACACATAGGCCACGTTATAGCAAAGTGGGGAAGCTCATTTGTAGGCTTCAGGACTCTCTGGCATGCCCTTAGTTTTTAGATGAGGGGAAAACAGAAGTTTGCAAAGAACTCATTTTAGAATTGTGTTACTTTGCAACAAAAGTGCCGCAAGGTGTAGAGATATTAGGTCGGGTGCAAAGTGGGCAATGTGTGACTTTCAGAGCTATTAAGCAGAACCCGAGGTCATTTGCTTTTTGTTTGTTTAGGTGGTTGGTTTTTCAAGACAGGGTTTCTTTGTATAACAGCCCTGGCCGTTATAGAACTCGATTTGCCGACCAGGTAGGCCTTGAACTCACAGAGATCCACCTGCCTCCGCCACCACCACCCCCAGTTTAGATCATTTGGCTTTAGTCCGCAGCATTTTAACTTCCCATAATCTCAAAATTTAGTCACTTGTGTGGCTTTTTCAGGCAATTTTCAGTTCCCATTTGGTTATGATTTTGATTTCTGTCAAGCGCATCCTCCTTTAGACAGGATAAAGTATCAAAGTTGTGTCTTTGTTATTGTGACATGAAACCAGAATCCTATTTGGAAGGCTAACCAGAAGTGGCCCGTTTTTTACACCTCCAGGATGAGACATGATTTGGGCAACATTGCTCATATTAAAGTTGGAGCTGCCCTGCAGAGACAGTGATATACCTCTGGGGAAGGGGGCGAGCCAGGAGAGAAACCAGTGGGCCCCAGACAAGCCAACTGCTCCTGTTAGCCAAAGCCTTGTTTAAAAAGAACAAGCAAGCCGGGCGGTGGTGGCGCACGCCTTTAATCCCAGCACTCGGGAGGCAGAGGCAGGCGGATCTCTGGGAGTTCGAGGCCAGCCTGGT
>NC_022028.1:41455843-41469464 GCF_000317375.1 Microtus ochrogaster | reverse complement strand
AACAAGCAAGCAAACAAGCAAACAAAATCAGAGTCTATTACGTATCCCCTCACGTGTCCAGGAGGCCGAGCATTTCTATATTCTCAAACTGGAAGGTTTAGGAACTCTGCATTTCTCTGGTCTGCTGGTTGGGTCGGCTTCTCTTTGATTTTATCTGGGCTTCCTCCAGGAGTCAGGCTGTGGATGAACTGCCCCAGGCTTGTCATCATCTACCTAAGACACACTTGAGAATAAGGCCTGCTCCTTCTCCGTGCCCACACGACAAAGACCAAAGCAGCCCTTGGCTAGATTGGAGTCATGTCACTCCTGGCACGTGTGATGTCTTGGACAGCGTATGTGAAATCCGTGGGTCACGTGACCTTGCCTTTCCGCGCTTCATGCGTCCTCGGGCTGCTGTTTGTGGGCAGGTGCGTGGCTCCGACTAATTTTGCGGAGTGGTTTCAGACGTGAAATGTCTTTCACGTGATTGTCGGTGCCTCAGGCACATCTGTGAATGGGTGGCTCTGGGCTGCTGAGATGGCTCTGTCCCCTGGGTCCCGTGGTTAGGGGCTTCGTTAGGCAAAGCAACTTTGCTGACAGCCCTAGTCCTGATGGTGGCTGGCTTACAAGTGTTAGACACTCATCAGTTTTCATAGACCAGATGGGGACAGCACCGTGATCCGGCAAGGCATACTGAGTGATAGCAGAGGTAGCCCCCCCCCCGCATATACACAATAATAACAAATAAAAAATTGTAAAGTGTTGTCTTCTTGTGTACCCACCCTACATCAAAATTTCCTTCTTTATACAAATGTTTGTTATTACTTTGTGGGTGGGTATGTGTATACCATAGTATATGTGTGGAGGGCGGGGGACAAGCTTATATAGTTTGTTTTCTTCTGTCGCTTTTATATGGGCTCTGGGGACCGAACTTGGGCAGGCGCCTTTAACATTCTGAACCATCTCTCACCGACCCTGCACTAAGTTTTACTGACAAAAGCTTCAACTGCTGATTACATCCAAGTGGCCTGTTGATGCTCAGGACTGCAGTATTAAATCCAGGGGCTTCTCCTCTGTTGCAGTTCATGTCTAAAATAAATGGCAGCAGGAATTTTGCATTGTTGGTGGTGTGAATGTTCCCTGCGGAGTATGGAGGCTGACCATCATGGTTTGATGAGCCAGGGCTACCGTTTTTTAAATTTTCTATATAATAATAAAAATAATAATAGCTGGGCGGTGGTGGTGTACACCTTTAATTCCAGCACTCAGGTGGCAGAGATGGGTGGATCTCTGTGAGTTCGGGACCACTTGGTCTATAGAGCAAGTTCCAGGACAAACTCCAAAGCTACAGAGAAACCCTGCCTCAAAAAGCCAAAAAATAAAAATAAGGATTTCTTTTTTAAAAAATATTTATTTATTTATTATGTATACAATATTCTGTCTGTGTGTATGTCTTCAGGCCAGAAGAGGGCATCAGATCTCAGTACAGATGGTTGTGAGCCATCATTTGGTTGTCGGGAATTGAACTCAGGACCTCTGGAAGAGCAGGCAATGCTCTTAACCACTGAGCCATCTCTCCAGCCCCCAATAAGAATTTATTGGTCTTCTGTGGTGAAATATTGGACCCAAATCCTGGAGTATTGTTTGAAAAATGACTACCAGGAATAATCATTCTAAAAGTAAAATTAAAAAAAGAATGAGTCAGTTCCCATGGCTTTCTATACCCGTGAAATTTCAGGCTACCTAGAAGCAGTCAGCAATCACATCCCACGTTGACTTGTCTCTTTCTGACCGTGATGCTTTCCTTCTCCTTCCTATCATTCAGAGCAATGTGCCGTGGGCTCTTGGTATACAGAGAGAAAGGAAACCTGTAGACAGCAAAATGAGGACTAAGAGGGACTGGCAGAAGGGGGCATAGAGGCAGGGAAGAAGGGCCAGGGTCTGCAAACATTTGTGCTTCTGAAGGGATCAAACATTCCGGAGGGAGCTGTCCCGACCCCGGGGTGTGTGGGAAAAGAGAAACATAACATGGCTGCCCTCACCAAAGTTTGTCCTCCAAGCCTGTCAGCGGCTTAGAATTGACCATTCATGACACATTTTACTCAGATTGCCATTTTATGGGTATAGTTTAAGGCGTTATCTTCATTTCTCCAATGAAAGACAGGCGGAAGTCACAGAGCCCACGTCTGTTCAGCTCTGTGTGAAGCCTGAACTTTCAGTTCCTATTGCAGTTAGAGGCTGGGAGGCAGATTCCGTGGCTACTTGACATATTTGTGGATTTGTTCCTCTTGCAATGGAACCCAGACTGGACTCAATTTGCAATCCTCCTCCCTCGGCCTCCCAGGTGCTGGGGTGACAGGTGTGCACCTCTGTACCTTGCTCCGTCATTGTTTTTTAAAAGTGGAATATTCATCTTATGTTCCTTGGAGGCTGGATTTGGTTGACTGTATTCCTGAACTCTTATTTATTGTCTTCATTTTTTTTTCCCTCTATTTTCTTTAAACTGGTTAGCTTGTGGTAGATCTGCCTCTTCCATGGTACTGCCTATGTGGTGATGAGCTGCAATTATCGCTAGTGCCTCTTCTAAAATACTCAACCTATTCATATGCAACACCAGATCAACCCGCTTACAGAGGTTGCAGAATGGTGATTTCTCTAGTATATTTTGTGTGTCCGAGTGTCAGTGTTTAATCTTGTTTACTTGCGTGATAACTAGTATTTTATTGACTTGGCCTAAGCTAGAGTCATCTGGAAAGAAGGGAGCTCACTTGAGAAAATGTCTCTACGAGATTGACTAATGACTGTCTTGATTAACGATTGCCGTGGGAGGGCTCAGCCCATACGGATGGTGCCACCTCTGGACAGGTGACAGGTGTTTTTGGACTGTAAAGAAAACAGGCAGAGCAAGCCAATAAGCAGTGTTCTTTCATTCCTCTGCGGCCTCTGGTTCAGTTTCTGCTTCCAGGCTCCTGCTTGAGTCTCGGGTACTTCCTTCAGTGACATTGAGGTATGAGATAAACGAACCCTTTATCCTCACGCTTGTTTGGGTTAGTATTTTATCATAACCACAGGAACCCTAACTCAGACAACGCACAGCTAAAGACTTGTATAAACGCAAGCTTGTCTTTGCCTGTGTTACTTGGTTGCCTACTGTTATATACTTAGGAAAAGCATGGCGGGGGTTGGGGAATGCTTGCTTCCTCTACATGTGTTCCAAATAATGTGTTGGTTCCCAGATAGCTTCTATGGTTATCAACTGTTTTCTATCATGATTAAAAACTCACATACTTAAACATATGGAATAGCTCTCAGTACACCGTGCTGCTTCTAGCTGGGGATAAATTGTCTCCTTTTTGATGTGTTGCAGCATCGGGAGCTCCATTACTGAGTTACCCAGCATACCTTAAGGCAGCGATTCTCAACCTGTGGGTCACGACCCCTATGGGGTTGAGTGATCCCTTCACAGGGGGTCGCCTAAGGCCATCAGAAAGCACAGATATTTACATAACAGTAGCAAAATTATAGATATGAAGTAGTAAAAAAATAATTTTATGATTGGGGGTCACCACAACGAGAGGAAGTGTATTAAAGGGTCGCAGCATTAGGAAGGGTGAGAACCACAGCCTTAAGTCCTTACATGGTAAGATAGATGTATCAGTTCATCTCTTGTCAATTCCTCTCCAGCCTGGCAATTGGAATTGGCAGTCAAAAAAAAAAAAAAAAGCAACAAACCACTAAAAACATTACCTTCAGTCTAGGTGTATAAAGTATGTCAGAAACAAATTTTGTATTTGGATATGTGTTATCAGAAGAAACCATACTGTGTGTTTGCAAATGTTCAAGAAGTCTGGATCCTCCTGCACTAAGTGAGGCCCAATTTGTAGGAGCAGTAAAAATTTAAAAAAGAATTGGTAACTAAAGATGCTTGTCAAGTACTTGGATGGAGGGGAGAAAAAAAGAGCCTGTCCTGGAACTCACTGTGTAGATCAGGCTGGCCTCGAACTCAGAGGTCCATCTGCCTTTGCCCCTCTACTGTCAGGACTGAAGGCGTGCACCACCGCCCCTGGCTTTATGGGGAACCATATTAAGGATCACAGCATTAGGAAAGTTGAGAGCCACTGCTTACAGCCACCACAAAAGAATAAGCAAACACCTCTTTAGAATGCGAATATCCTCTGGGGCATGTAGAAACAATAGCAGAGCCTAATTCTTTTAAAGTAACCTGTGTTTCTCTTTTCAATCTTTTACATTTTTACAGGAGTTTGAGTCTTTCTTTTTATATTTATTTATTTTTAAGATTTATTATGTACAGAGGGTTTTGTCTGCATGTATGTCAGCAAGCCAGAAGGGGGCGCCAGATCTCATTAAAGATGGCTGTGAGCCACTATGTGGTTGCTGGGAATTGAACTCAGTACCTCTGGAAGAACAACCAGGGCCCTTAACCTCTGAGTCCACTCTCCAACCCTTGAGCGTTGTTTCTTAATCCCTCCCAACTCGTGGTCCATTCTCCTCCTGGCATGTATGGCTTATTTTCTTCATTGTAGAACTCTCCCTTGGACGAGGGCTTAAGCCTAGCATTAAAGTGATCTAGGTCCAGTTAGCAGGCAATAACAACAGGTAAAATGTGTCACAGGAGACTGTTACCCAAGGCTGTGTCGGGAAGATGTCCCTCGATAGCGATAGGCTGGTTGATACACTTGCTTCTGTGAATCGCGTCCCCTTGTCTGTTTCAATTCAACCCTTGGGAGGCCGTTGAGTCCGAGAACCAGGTGCAGGGTTGGATTTGTGAAGATGTCAGATGCCATTTCCCTCTTATCCATCCCGGAATGCGGAGGCTTTTCCTCGCATTTTATTGTTCCTTTCGCCATCACGCACAGATGATGAATTATTGAGAAGCCATTTGGACCGTAAACATGAAACACACAGCCTATAACCATCCAGCAGGATGCCTGGGTTGGCGCCAGCTGCCGTGAACTACTACTAGGCTCCTATCATCTTAAAACTCATCAACCCCTTGCCGGGCGGTGGTGGCGCAAGCCTTTAATCCCAGCACTTGGGAGGCAGAGGCAGGCGAATCTCTGTGAGTTCGAGACCAGCCTGGTCTACAAGAGCTAGTTCCAGGACAGGCTCCAAAACCACAGAGAAACCCTGTCTCAAAAAACAAAAAAACAAACAAACAAACAAAAAAAACTCATCAACCCCTTCCTGGGTTTGGCCGGGTCCTGGATGGGGGGAGGGAGGGAGAGAAGAAAGCCTAATTAGAGACATTGCTGGTCTAGAGAACAGTCCCTACTGGGTCTGAGCGCTTTGGGTTCAGATTCTGTATGTGTGTTTCAGTTCGTTCTCGCCTGGGACTCCAATCCAGGCTAGCCATCATTTCCAAGAATCGCTAGGGTAGAAGCTTTCTTCTAGAGAATCTTTAGCCTTGGGCTGCTGCTCTTTTAAGAATCTGGAAAACTGGGCTGGTGAGAGGGCTCAGCGGAGAGAAGTTTGCTGGCTGCCGAGCTTGATAACCTGAAGGCGATCCCTGGGACCGCATAGTGAAGGAAAGAGTCGGATGCGTCAGGTTATCCTCTGACCTTTACGAGCACACTGAGGTGGACGTGTACCCCTCGTCCCCCAGAAAACAAAACGAAAAAGGAAAGAAAGAAAACAAAAACTGAAATTATCAATGTCCTTTCCCTTATTCTCACCAACTAGATTTATACACTAAGATAACAAAAAATGTCAGGGTGGTTATGAATCTCTGAGGGTTCTATCACACAGCTGATGAATCTGTGGATTCCTTATTAGATTTTCATTTCCTATATAAGTATGCATGCTTGCTAATATGGTTATAATTTCACTCTCTTTATGTACTTTTTGTGTTTTTCATGATAGGATTTCTCTCTGTATCCCTGGCTGTCCGGGGCTCTGCCGATCAAGCTGGCCTTGAATTCAGACACGCCTGCCTCTGCCTCCCAAGTGCTTGGGATTATAGGTGTGTTCCACTATGACTGGCTAATTTTTATCTCTCTCTCTCTCTCTCTGTATATAAAATAATATATTATGTATTAATATATCAATCTATAATATTAAATATTCAATGTTATATTGTTACATTGCCTTTTAAGGGAAGATATAATCTGCTGAGTTTCTTTTAAAAATAAGACTAATTTTAAAAAACTTTATCAATATTGTCTTAAAAGTTTAGAATCCAGCACTGGTACTTATGTTTCACTTTTTACATGTGTGTGTGTGTACACTGCACATGCCATAGCAGGGACGTAGAGGTCAGAGGACAACTTGCAATAGTTGGTTTTCTCTCTCTGCCTTTCCACCGTGCAATCCTGGCCATTGAACTCAGATTGTCAAACTTGAAGCAAGTGCCTTTGCCCACTGAACGATTGTATTGTCATAGACTCAGGCATTTTATATTCCAACTCTTTATTTTTTAAGCTAAAATCTGGGAAAGTCACATTCTTTTTCTTTCCCTCTTCAAATCTTAAACCCACAAGAGCCAATCTCCCTGTGGTGGTAGAGGGTACCATCTATCTTGTCTATTTAACTGGGTGCTACTTCTAAATAGAAGGTTTGATGAGAACCATCGCTAGGCAGGTATTTCTGGCAAACTCCTACCCCTTCTTGGTTGGTACTCAAGGCATAAAGGACTCCTTCCTTCCTGCTGTCACCTACATATGTGTGGTGAGATTGATGGAATCACCAGGAAGGTCCTCATGGCTGTCTAATTGTTGCTTCTCATGACCAGGCAGGGCATGCCTAACCTCATCGACGTTCTTTGTGGTGTCTCTTTCACTTCGCCTAGTCTAGGTATTCTGAATTGGCTGCCTTCAGGCTCCTGATCCTGCTGTGTAGATTGGCACCTCCTCTTTGCAATTTATGGTCCCTTTCAGATAGCTTCCCTCTGCTGCTCCAAATGTGAGCCAGGGTTGCCTAGTGAGTGAGAGTCCCCCCTCCCCCACCTCCTTAGTTCACAATCATCACAAACCAAACCAGTGGTCACTTATTTTTTTTTAAGTGACATGTTTGGAGTCTCCAAACTAGTTCCTGTAAGAATTGTGGGTTTTTTTTTTTTTCATGTTGCCAAGTTGATACAATCTCATAGTTTCCTGTGAGTTTATGATGCCTGTCAAGGTTTATTGAGCAGATTTAGTGAATTCACGGCCTAAGATCCTAGTGTTAGAGCTTAGACAGCAATGCCTACCTGGTCACCGGAGGAGAGTCTGAGTCTTTGAGTTCACGTATTTACTGAAGTTCAAGTCGGCATCGGTTGCATATTTACCACAGTCCTGGACGCTCAGTGAACGATTCGCAGCTGAGTGTCTTCAATCCCAGTTCTGTGTATGTAACAAACAGCAGCGAACCTGGTAGAGACGTGGGAACCATATACCTGCTGTGCCAGCCACAGATCTTACAACACGGCAGGGCAGGCATGGTTAAGGCAGCAACCTTATCAACTAAAAGCTGTAAAGGATAAGGAAGTCAAAAACTTAATGAGAAAAAAAAAAGGGAACTAGAAAGTAAAAAAACAGAATATTAAAAGTGGAAACGGAAAAAGGTGCAGCCTGAAGCACATGGGTTAAAAGAGGAGAAACAGTTTGACCTTTACAGGAGAGAAAAGGATCAAAAATGGAAAAGAATAAGGGGAAAACACACACGTGAGAAGCAATTGTAAATTACAATAAAAAAGGAGTATTGATAGAGCAGCTTAATATTGTCTCCACTTGGGGAGGTCACGCAGGAAAGCGTTTGCGTTCCTCTGTTTATGCTGGCTCGTTTTCACGTAACTTGATACCAGCTAGAGTCACTCTAGAGGAAGGAACTTCAGTTGAGAGAATGCTCCCTCCAGACTGGCCTGTGGGCAAGTACATTGTCTTAAAGATCATTTTTGGGAGGGCCCAGCTCACTATGGGCAGGTGGACCTGCACGCTATAAGGCAGCAGGCTGAGCAAGCCAGTAAGCGGCATTCTTCCATGGCCCTCATCAGCGCCTGCCTCCAGGTTTCTGCCTTGAATGTGTATCCTTTCGTGATGGACCATGTTGTGGAAATGGGAGTGAAATTAAGCCCCTTTCTTTCCCAAGTTGCTTTTGGTTATGCTGTTCTATCACAACAGAAAGTTGTCTAAGGCTTCTTGATCTATATACTGCTTGGGCAGGGTTATGGCTGGGAGATACTCATCCCTCATTTTTATTTTTAATAACTGTGTGTGTGTATGTGTGTGTGTATGTGCGTGTGTGTATGTGTGTGTGTGCGCACACACATGAAAACAACTGTCCACAGAGGCCAGCAATGTGAGAGTCCTGTGAAGCAAAAGTTCCAGGCAGTTGTGAGCGACCCAAAAGGGGATCTAGGAACTAAACTTAGGCCTCTCCCAGGGCGGTTCAACTGCTAAGCCATCCCTCCAGCCTCGCCTCTTCCCCTCTCTCGTGCTGCTAATTGGTTTGGTCAGCAGGGGTTATTTGGAGGTGACGTTTCCTGGCTTGGTAGAACCAGGCATCACAGCTCCAGTTCACTGGCTCCAGGTTACTCAGAGTAGGTTAGGCTGCTGCACCCACGGGCCTGGGCTGACTACAAGTCTTGCTGCTTGGTGGGGTCTCAGGTGTCTCACACCCTTGGAGTCCACATGGAAGATGGGCAGCATGCTGCACCAAGTGGATGGAGGTGTGCAGCAGGTCCAGTGTGCTCCCACGCCCAGTTTTCAGTTCTTAGAGGCTGTGGTGGTCTTAATGAGAATGGCCCTCATAGGCTCGTGTATGTGAATGTTTGGGCTACAGCTGATGGAACTGTTTGAGAAGAATTAGGAGGTGTGGCCTTATTAGAGCAGGTGTGTCGCTGGGGGTGGGCTTTGAAGTTTCAAAAGTCCACTCCCATTCTCTCCGCCTCTCTCTCTCTCTCTCTCTCTCTCTCTCTCTCTCTCTCTCTTTCTTTCTCTCATGGTTGGTGGTCAGAGATTGGACTGCTACATTCACCCCCAGTCAGAATGGAGGACCACGGTGGCCATCTACCTTGTTGTGGATCTGAAGTGCCTCTATTGGGTTGATAGCCCAAAGTCATGGGTGGAGCAAATACCCTCTACACTCAATCTTCTAGGAAAAGCAAGGGTTATTCTTGTCTCTGCTCCAAATCCCTGCTATATGCTTGAGTGGCTTTCCCCAGAGGATACCCTGTGCTACAAGGTAGACACTGGCTGACAGCTCAGGGAAATAGTGTGTTCCAGGGGCGGGAAATGTTTCCCAAGGCACCAGTCTGGGTTTGACCCCATCGTGATGGCTCCCTGTGACAGCGCCATGTTTCGATATAGGGAAATGCTGAGAACGTCTCAAGCTCACCTGGCACGCATCTTGCAGGTCAGCCAAGTTAGGACTGACGTCTTTTTTCTGTCTCTAGCCAGTGTGGCCCATGTGTCTATCTCCCTGTCTGTTAGCAGTCCTCTCTGCCATGCGGCTGAGAGCTCAGAGCTGCCGTGCTCTTCTGGGCCCCCCTGGTCTGTGCCACTGCAAGCCTTTGCCTGTCCCATACTGAACTTCGACAGGTTGCCTAAGTCACTCATCTCATTGAGAAGCTGGTTTCTGACTGTTTTGGTTCTGAGTCATTGGTTATCTAGAAACTGCTGTCTGCTTATAATCTACCACCCTGGCCCCACCGGTTGGGGGCAGTTCTTATTTCAAGCTACATATGAGCAGGCTTTGGTCCTGTGTCACATATCTGTAAGAGCAAAGGACACAGTGGAATCCTGAGACTTTTGGTTTGCTTTTTTTTTTTTTTTTTTTTTTTTTAGACAGTAACTCTGGTTGACCTGGCATGTGCTATGTAGTCTACAGTGGCCTCGGCCTCAGAGATCCAGCTGCCTCTGCCCCCCGAGTGTTGGGATTAAAGGTGTGCTTTTTAAGCTTATTAAAACTAAGTTATTATGCAGGTCTTTGCAAGTAAAGACAGTGACTCTGGGTTCACAGCTAGGAGGGAGTATTTACACTACTCCTCCCGTCCTTAATGCTTTCTGCCTCTTTTTTCCAGGACATTTTCTGAGACTTAGGGTGAGGGGGAGTGATCTAAGTTTCCCATGTAGGGCTAAGCACTCAAGCTCTCTCGTTCTCTCTGGCTTTTCAAGACAGGGTTCCTCTGAGTAACAGTCCTGTCTGTCCCGGAACTTGCTCTGTAGACCAAGTTGGTTTCAAGCTCACAGAGATTCACCTGCTGCTTCTGCCTTTTGAGTGCTGGGATTAAAGATGTGCACCACTATGCCCTGGTAGCACTTCATCTCATATCCTTGGGGCTTTGACCAGTTAAACATTCCCCCATTTGAAAAGAACAAATTCTAATTCCATCCCCACTTAAATAAAAGTCTTAGTAACGCCATTGCCAAAAATCAAGGTGCTTTTTTGAAAAATAGATGTTTTACTCACTGTCTGCCCAGATTAGTGTCCTCAGGGGAAGAGAGCTACAGGAGCTCAGACCTGGGAGTGCTGTTCAGAGTGGATGCTCTTCACCATGAGCCCTTGCCCAGACTTAGCTAGGAAGACTTGGATCTGGTTGGTTTACACGGGCCAGTAAGACCTGAAACACTGAAGGTTTGTGTTGTTCGAGCCTCTAAAAATGGCTTTTTTCCTCTCCTCTTACCCAATTCTTTAGCTGATGCTGATGCAGAATCTTTCTGTACATTGGGTACCACTGATACCACCATTTTCACTAGCATCCTCCTGGGTTATTGTGTATAGTAATGTAAGTTGGGCACAGTCAACTATAAAGAGTGCTTGCTATCCGTAAGATGTTTGGTGCAGATGGTGTTGAGCAGTTAGTTATACCTCTACGCCCCAGTTCCCAGTGTATCCTATAGATGTCAAGTGAGTAACAAGGGTTTGGTCTTCCCTCTCTCCCTCCCTCCCTCCCTTCCTCTCTGCCTCTCTTCCTCCTGCTCCTCCTTTTTCTTCCTCTTCTCTCTCTCGTTCTCATGTTGTTTTTCAAGACAGGGTTTCTCTGTGTAGCTCTGGCTGACCTGGAGCTCTGTAGACCAGGTTGACCCGGAACCTAGCGATCCTCCTGTCTCTGCCTTCAAAGGGCTGGGATCAAAGGCATGCACCACCACTGCCCTGTGGTGCTTCTATTTCTTTATATTCTATTTCTATTTCTGTGGTGCTTGGTTCTCTGAAAACTTGAACCACGAGAGACAGTCGAGACATGGTCAGAGACAAGCTGCTCAGATCCTGCAGTGTTCATCGTGACCTTTCTTCAAGGAACCAGTGTCTGAGGGACTTGGGTGTTAAGGTCCTTATTTTTACTTAGCTGGCTGAATCTGGCGGGAAGGAATAAGGCAGACTTGGAGATACAGGATCAGGGCTGGCCCCGGGCAAGGCTGGGCTGGAACTGGTTTGCTCCTGATACTTCACAGCAATTTCTAGCAGGACTCCTTCCATTAGAAAATAATAAAAGCCTACTTCTGCAGAGCCCAAATCAAAACAAAAGAGGCCTTACTGACTTATGTTACCAAGAAGTGGCTGAGTGGAGCTGTCTGCAGGTGCTCAGATGACGTCATCAGAACCTCCTGTCTTCTCTCCTCTCCGCCTCTTCCCCATGAGTGTTTCACTTTTCCCTGTGCCGGCCTTACTCCCAGGCTCATCATCTTCCTTTGGTGTTTCCAAGAGGGGGGGAAGGAAGAAGAAGAAGAGCAAGTGATTGAGGCTGGGTAGAACATAGCAAGAAGAACAGAAAACAGAAATAATGAAAATGCTGTTTTCTCTGTCAGGGACTCTGCTGCTTCCATCTTCTAGGGTCTTTCTGGCCTTTCTTCATGGCTTCTGGATTTCATTTGTTTTTATACATCCATTGAACATTGAATTTTGAACGAGAGAGAAGTGGAAATTATGCAAGAATCAAAAGATTTTTATTTAACATTATTAGGATAATTGCGGGTTACTTCAGAGGCAAGTCTGGGGATGGAGTTTGTCGGATGAGTGTTTGCCTATGGGTCTAGTTAGTCCTTAGCACCACATAAAACCAAGTGTGGCATAGTACACTAGAACCGTCATGTTCAGAAGGTGTAAACAGTAGGATCACGAGTTCAAGGTCATCTTTAGGTCCATAGCAGTTTCAGAGTCAGCCTGGACTACATGAGACTTTGTCTCAATAAAAATAAAACCAGTAAACCAACACGAAACAAAACTAACCAGTTTGGGAACTTCCTCGGGGTTCAACTCCCCACTTTCCACTTTAAATAGGCCTATTAGATGTCTCAGAACACCAAAAGACATTTTTTTTCCTTGTAGTAGAGGAAGTGGAGAAGCAGAAACAAAGCCAGAGATGATGGTACTGAGAGAAAGGGACAGTTTGATCTTAGAGAAGCTGCTGGTGAACCTCAGGGATGGGTTGGCTGCATAGGGGACAGGGCGTGACATGCATTTAGTTGGAGGGTATTCGCTTTTCTCCTGCGAATGAGGCCCATCTGCCCGAACCAATGGAGAGAAAGCTGCTGAAGCCGGCAGCATAGGCAGAGACTAGGGACCAGCTGGGGTGCAGAACCCCAGAGTGGCTGTCCTCTAGCCTCTGCAGCAAGCTGCATCTGAGAGTGTGAATGCTGGTATCATGAGCTTCCCACTTGTACCCCCCTTCATAAGACAGAGAGAAGACAGCAAGGCGTTCTCCGGTTTTGCCTAAGCACAATCCCCCACCAACAGCAATAAAAAGCCGGTAGCCTTCATGGGGCACTCACTCCAGGCCAAGTACTCTTTGAAGGGCTTTGTACAGATGATCTCATTTCCTCCATTTGTGGTTGGGAAGACACCACCTGTTTGCCAGATGCGAGACCATAAAGGTTAAGTAAATTGCCCTGGGTCACGTAACCAGTACAACGCATGCGAACCAAGGAAAGGCATGTATAGGCACGGGACTCCATCCTAGCGCTTAACATCTAAGATGTCAGCCTGCTCGGGAAAGCAACCTCTCTGTTGGCAGAGTTACCACATCCAGACTTTAGAAGGCCGTGAGAATCGTCCTGCACTGGATTCGAGGGTTGTATTGTGAACTCTGTGGAGTCATTGCCCTTCTCCCGCTCAGGGGATGAGGGTTAGGGGTACTTTCTCTGCTCTCTAGCCCCCTCTCCTTGGTCTCTCACATAATCGTAGTAGGTTTTCCTTCTCAGCCTCAGGGCTGTCTCCGAACCATCTCCTCTTTCTCTACCTGGGAGCCTTTGTCTTCTGTGGATGCTCTGTCTTCATCACTTTCCTTCCAGATGGTTCCATGTCAGCCGCTGAACCCACTTCCTTTCTTAGAATAACAAAACAAAGCAACAAATACACACACACACACACACACTAATGCAATAAAAAAAAATAACAGAAAACTCTTATGCTGTGTAGTCTTCAATGTTTCACACCATTGGAATTGATCGCTAATCAGTGAAAGGATGTTTGCACCCCTCTTTGCTTGGAGTCGCTGTAAATGTGTTTTCCTAGTTTAGAAGGGCTCAGGCCAAGAAGAAGAAAGGGCGGAAGAGCTTCCTGAATACCCACCAGTAATGTCACATCAATGACAGAAAGTTTACAAAAAAAGATAGTTGTTACAGTGATAGATTACAGATGCCTTTCCCTGAAAATATTCTTCTGTTACTTATACTTGCTCACCATTAAATGATTTAGGAGTAGTGTACTG
>NC_022028.1:41439150-41455582 GCF_000317375.1 Microtus ochrogaster | reverse complement strand
CTAGTTCCAGGACAGGCTCCAAAGCCACAGAGAAACCCTGTCTCGGAAAAAACTAAATAAAAAAAAAAAAAAAAAAAAAAAAAAAGGCTGAGTAAGCCAGCAAACAGCATCCCTTTATGGCCCATGCATCAACTTCTGCCTCCAGGTGTCCCTGTCCTGTTTTGAGTTTCTGTTCTGGGTACCTTCAACAATGGACTGCAATGTGGAAGTATAAACCAAAGAAACCCTTTCTTCCCCAAACTTTATTTTGGTCATATTTCTTCACTGCAATAGTAACCTTGACTAAGACAGATAGTCACTGTATAAATATTTGATTCCTACCAAACACCTTTAATATATCGCTTTATCAGTTTCTTCTCAAGCTTCAATCTGCCCCAGTATTTCCCTAAATGTCTGCACAGACATCTAGCTTGATTATTCTAGATACCATGATTTATGTGTAGAGTAGTCATGGACTAAAATGAAAATGATCATCTTCCTGTCTAAAGCTCTATGTAATGTGAAGACAGTCACCCAAACAGATTCTCACTGCTTTCATTGACATGATATTAAAATGCTTCCTCTATTCATAGAGACCAGCAGACTCTAACATGAAGGGAGAGGAGGAGAGAGGACAGATCCACCTGTTCCCGACCCTTCCCATACACATCTTGTGTGTGTGGAAAAGTACTGACTCAGCCCAGCCTGCCTGGCAGGAATGGGTATCTCCACTTCACATGGTGTAAATGCATGGTCCACCAGGAGTCTTCCCTTACCTGGAAATTTCAATCTTGTAGGCATAGTATCAGTCTTAGAAATTAGATTTATTTTTTTAAAGAGTAATTTATTTGTGTGTGTTTGTTTGTGTGTGTGCTTTGAAGGGGCCAGAAGAGGGCCTCAGATCTCCAGGAGCAGGAGTGAGTTAACAGGTGATTGTGAGCAAATATAAGTGCTGGGAACCGAACTCAGGTCCTCTGAAATAGTAGCAAGCACTCTTAACCTCTGACCCATCTTTCCAATTCTAAAATTACATTTTAAAGGAATACTGAGTGCTTCGTACTGTCTGTGGACACAGGGAATCGCTGCATGGTGCTAGCTATTGTTTTAGCTATCATTTATTTGGGGTTATTTTGTTTTAGGCAATTCTGACTCCTCAAAGAAATACTTCACTTGAGAATTTCAGTAATCTTGCTTTGAGACCACCAGTTCTTTCTGCATTTAAAGTGAGCCTGATGGGGGCTGGTGGAGATGGTGGCTCAGCATTCACAGTGCTTCCTGTCTCACAGAGGACTAGGGTCCAACTCCCAGCACCCACACGGCTGCTCCCAATGCTTACAACTTCAGCTCCAGAGGATCGGACAACCTCTTCTGGACTCTTTGTACCCGCATGCCCCCCTCTCCCAGCCCCCACACAATTAAAACATTTTTAGAAGTTGATGTCTTATGTTTCTGCTGCTGAGGATTGGGTTTATTTAACTCCCACAGTCATGAAGGAAGTCAGGGCAGGAACTCAGGCAGCAACCTGGAGGCAGACATGGAGGAACTCGGCTTACTGACTTGCTCAGCCTGCTTTTTTTAACTCAACCCAGGACTACCTGCCTAGGGGTGACACTGCCCACAGTGGGCTGGGTCTTCCCATATCAATTTATTAATGAAGAAAACACCCTACAGGCTTGCCAATGGAGGGCATTTTCAGTTGCATTTCCCTCTTCCCAAATAACCCTAGCCTGTGTCAAGTTGACAAAAAAACCAAAAAAAGCAACAAACAAATAACAATACCACCAACAAAAAACGAGCACAGTTGATGCGATGGCTTCAGCTTTTTTCTCTTGCACAAAAACATTTATTTGGCTTTAGTCATCAACACAGCTGTTGATAAGGTAGCGAAGGCCTTCACGTGCTGGTATTTTAGCCCCAACTGACGTTCTGGCCATTGTCTTTATATGCAGTTTCTTAACTTTTTCTCAACATGGTCCTCAGATTGGCAATTTCAGAATTGTTTCTAGTCCCCTGAAACATTAGAGGTTTATCTCAGTAACCTATTCTGTACTATAAGCCGCATTGGAAGTGGTGGGGAAAATAAATACAAAATAGGAGGGCCTTTTAGAGTTAGTAAAGGAGTAAATCAGTCCTTGATTTCTGAAGCCTTTGGATGTGTGGGGAGATACACATTTCAGAGACTCAGAGAAAACACGGGATGGTGGTAACGTCCAGTTAGGCATGAATGGCTCAGTTCCGTAGCCTGGATCTGCCCAACTGTCCACTTGCTAACCCTGGGACCCCTGACCCTGTGCTACTTCTGGTTCTGCATTCCTCTGAACATTCCTCAAGCATCAAATAAAGGAGATATAGTATATTTGCTTCTAGAATTCTGTCTTCATAACCCGAAAGGAAACCAATGGATTAAATTGAACCAATTAAAGGCAATGGATTTGATGACTAAAGATTTATGTTCAAAGAATTGGCTGTACATCAGAGCAAGAAAGTCACCAGACATCACTGAGAGTGAGTCATGGCTGGACTGTATGGGTCGTCTCTCTTTAAACAGAATCCTGGGACAGCCAACAGGAAAGAGTTCACTCTTGCCCTTGAGTGTGCCACTGATGGGAGAGTGGACAGGCAAAAGGACAGGCAGGAAAGAAGGACACCTGAAGTTGTAGATAGAGCATCTAGCATTGCTGAGGAACTGCTGCTAACAGAGGTTTGCTGAAACGGAGTTCATCGCCACTCCTGAGGTCACGTGACGCTCACATTTTCTGCAAAAAGCCTTATCAAGAAGTATTTTAAAGGACTAATAGGAATTAAGACAGAGGTTCCTGAGGCTTGTAAAAACACAGCTTGCCCTCTACCGACCGTTGACTTCATGTCAGGAGCTTTGCCAAGCCTTCTGTCTGCACCTAATTCAATTTCAGTCCGATGTGGTCGACGATGTCGATCCTGTTCTGAAGACTAAACCGAGGTTCAAAGATGTGCCGCTTTTCTATGGTCTCACAGTTCCTGGGTGACATTCAGACAGGATTAGTTCTTAGCCTAAGTGCAAGGGCTTCTGTGGGGGAAAGAACATAGCCAGAGGGCTTTCAGGGGCTTTACAGGTGAGAGGTAGGAAAACTGGCTCGCAAGTTGTTGTACTGCTTCAGAAGAGGAAAGGGGACCCAGACTGGTGACGGGGTGAATGGGGACAGCAGCACATGGGGGGGTGGTGGTGAAGAGGGCCTGTCTGTGAAATGAATCAGGAGGAAGGGTTGCGGAAGGGCGATCCTCTTACATCTCCCTGGGGCTACGACATGACAATGATGCCATTCGTGGGTGGACATCCGAAGGGGCGCTCATTGTAAGAGTCTGGACCTCTGTTTTTGTTTTTTTGTTTTTGTTTTTTTTTTTAGGATGCAGGACTTCAAGGCCCCTGTGGGGAGCCTGAGGGAAGAGGCTTGGTATGTTGCCACTGTGAGTTCTAGATCAGGATGGAGAACTAGGAGAGGGAGTTCTGCAGTGCAGAGTGTTAGGGGTGTTTGGGGGACAGATGAGGTTACTCAAGGAGTTTTGTTCTACCCCAGCAAAGGATGAACAAGAGGACCAGCGGGGACAGTGAAACAGGGACAGCTAGGGAGGGAGGAGAGCTTCACAGGACTCGGGGGATGACCAAGTGACAGGATGAACGAATGGTTTCATGCTCAAACAATGAGCAGCAACAACTGCTTGTGAGAACTCTGGGAGCTTATAGTCTTTGGCAGGCTTATGGGGGAAGGGATCCTTTTGAACAACCTCATCCTGATACATCCAGAAACCAACTGGGAGGCAGAGGGAAGTGGTGTGCTGGGAGCTGCACCTCAAACTGGTCGCTTCACTACATCTAACTCCTGTGGGTTTTTCTTTGCTGTTGTGTCCTGTCTTGGTCAACAGCTATGATTCTATAGATGGTTATTCCTCAGTCCGGAGTTGCTCCTGATTTGTTTTTAAGTGACATGTTAAATGATTTTTCTATATTTGTGCCTGGCTTTAGAAGATGCTCTCTTGGTTTCTGCTCAGGAGGGGTTTGAGAAGTCACTTTGCTGATATCAGCTGCTGATCAGTTCCTGGTCAGAAAGAGAGTCTTGGGGGCTGGAGAGATGGCTCAGTAGTTACGAGCACTTGCTGGACCCACAGAGGACCTGGATTGGGTTTCCAGCACCCACATGACCACTCACAAGCACCTGTGGCTGCAGTGCCAGGGGATCTGGCGCCCTCTTCTGACCTTTCCGGGCAGTACCACATATGCAGAAAAAACACTCATACACATAAAATAAATACATTATTTAAAAGACTGTGTTTTCAGATGCCGGGAGAGTCTAAGGTCACTCAGGATTGCTTTTAGGGGTGGGGTTGAGGGTGGGGGTGGTCTCAGGTTTCTAAGCTTTAGAGTCCCACACTGATTCTGTCTGAGGTATTCAGTAGCATTGTGTTCAGTGAGCACCCACTGTGAGTTAGCAAAGACGCCTAAGAAGGCGAACACACATGACGTATGATTGACAAGGCTGGCTGCCAGAAGAGGGTCTAAGTTTCCTGACGGCATTTGAGGCTCTTAAGGGTGAGACTTTATTCTCAGTGCTTACCTCCTATTCTCTTTTCGTTCTACCCCAGACTGTGCTCTTGCCTCTAGAGGTGCCCCTTCTTCCTAAAGCATGTTTCTTGCATCCGCCAGGGCCTCCTTCCTCTACAGCTTGAAGTCTGTCTACACATCCCTCAGGCCTCAGCTCGTGTGCTGTTTTTCCACTGCAGGCTCATCCGTTTCTTCTGCTGTTCGGACAGAGTGGCTGTAGTGTGCAAGGCTCTGCAGGGCTTCGTCAGTTAATTGCACCTACAGTGATGTGACGATCATCATTATAATAATAATAATAGTAAGAACCACAGCGATTGTTGTGTGTTCCGGAGGTTGAGGCTTGTTTGAAGCCCATCTGGGCTACATAACACGTGAGAGGTTATTCTGGACTATGACGTGAGTTCCAGGCCACCCTGGGCTGCATAGCAAGACTCTGTCTCAGCAACCACCAGGACAGCAAAGTTGTATCGGTGACAGCAGCAGCCGACACATGGAGTCCTGGCTATGTACAGGCCTGTTCCTGCTTTATCTTTATGTACGTGTTTAATTCGCAGTTCCCTCCATGTTTTTCCTATGTTATATTTTAAAACCTATCTTGGTTTCCCAACTAGATTAAGGCTTTTGGACTTCACAGACCCTACCTAGATCTTGTTTCTTATTTGGACCGGTAAACAGGATATAGATGGATATGTAAGAGTGCTTTGATACAATATAAACTAAGGGCCTTGGGTTGAACTTGCTGTCTGCCAGTACTTTATCGAGATTCCATTCCCCCACCTCATAGAGCTTTCTAGCACCTTTGAAATAGCCTAAGAACTAACAATTCTGGGCCAGAATTTCTTCATCGTAATATTTAATTAGCATTAACAGAACCCTGTGGTTTGGGCTGAGCCATTTGACCTCAAGTGTCTACAGTCTTGATCACTCTTTAATGGTACCAGGACCTACAGTATGTGATTTTTTTTTTTAGATTTATTTTTTAAGTGTGTGTGTGTGTGTGTATGTATGTATGTGTGAGCGCGCACGCTCACGCATACATATGCACTTGCATCTGTGGGTACCTGTAGAGGCCGGAAGAGGATATCTGATCCTCTGGAGCCAGGGTCCTAGGTGTTGTAAGCTGCTGGATGTGGGTGCTACTTAACCACCGAGTCCTCTCTCCTGCCCCAGTATGTAATTTTTGACCTTTGTAGAGCCCGAAGACTTAGATTGAAGCTCCAGTCTGGGCAATGAGGGGCTGCAGTCATTACATGATCTGCCACTCAGGTTGTCTGGTTATTCTGTCATTAGTCATTGCTTCACTGGGAAGGTTTACACTCCGTCAGCAAGACAGTATTCAAGAGCTCTGCTACGCTGCTCTCAGGTGACTCAAAGGGAACCATCTGAATAGCTGTTGCCGGGATGCGCATCAGACAATATTAATGACGTCTCATCATGTCCTTGGCACACGATGGAAAAACACCGTGATGGTGCCTGCCAGCTGGTGAGAACATTCTATTGATGCTGCGGAGAAGGTGTTCTTAAATGGTCTTTCTTGGCAATGATCGGTAGCCAACTTTCAAAGGCAAACTGAGGTTGTTTTGATATTTCCCAGTGAGTCACTAAAGATGGAGCTGGTTTTCCTTGACTTTGACACTGCTTTGACACTGTTGGAAAGAAGTGTGTCCTGAGCCACCCCTGCTTGTTCCTTGATTGATGGGCACAAGCCGTCAAGAAGCCTCTAGTCCCCATCAGTGCCAGGCCTTGCCCTAACTGCCGTGGGGACATTACTGCAAAAGCAGGATGATAAAGCGGGGACAAATAAGATGATCTTGGTGACAGATGTTATGGGGGATACAGATGGTGATGTTCCGGGGGTCAGGGTACTCTAGAGAGGGCAGCCCCGAGGAACTGACATCTAGAAACCGAGGGAAAAGCTCCCCTTATGAGTGGGACAGTGAACTCAAATGGGATGGGATTACTTGAATCAACATGTCTTTTCGGAACCTAAGGGAGGCTACTGAGCTAGGGCCACATTGCATACAGACACCTCTGTAATAGAATAAAGGCTGGACCAGATCATAAGCACACTTATTTCTTCTAGGGAAGCCTTGCGATTGAGAATCAAAGGGCCAGGCAAGCCCAGCAATATACTTAGAAAGACGGTGGATTGGCATTCTCACCCTGCTTCCCATTTTAAAACAGACGGGCAATGGTGGCATCCCACACGGAAACCAGTCAGTGGCCTGTTTACCTAATCACTAGTGTCGTAGGAGAAAGGAATGAGATGACACGGTGATACAATAAACTGTCAAACTGAAGTGATCCTTCAAGAAGGCTCCTCCTACAGGTGACAACACAGTGCACAGGGGTAGTGGCAGGGACACCCTCACTGACTGACTCAGAGAGCACAACACTGCTTGGGGGTGAGGTGACAGGCATCCCTTTGATGATGCATCATGTTACAGTGGCCTGGGGTGGCTGGAAGTCCCTCTAACTGATTCAGAAAGTAATTGGTATACAGAGGACACCAGCCTTGTAGTATGTGATTAATTGCACATCAAAACAAAATTGTATAGGGGCTGAAGTGATGGCTCAGTAAAGCGCTAAGGGCCCCAGTTCAATACCCAGAGTCCTCGTTAAAAAGGCCAGGCATAGTGGTAGTGCTCTCTAGAAACCCCAGTCCTGGAAAGTCGAAGACAGGAGAATACTTGGGGCTCCCTGGCCATCCTGGGAGATCCAGGACAGTGAGAAACCCTGCCTCAAAAGTCGGGGGGACGGCATTCCCGAGAAACAAAACCCGAGGTTGTCCTCTGGCTTCCCCACATACCTGTACACACATGAACATCTATACACACAAACATTTACAATAGCTCAGCCCACAATTACGTACGTTGTACAAATTAAAGAAGTAGCGGGGCTTGAACACCCGAATGAAAGGCATGCTTTATTGGGCAAAAGAATCTGAAATAGTTGCTAACATTTTAAACATTGCACTGCATATCCTTTGTGGTTGACTGTGGCTGGGTCCCACACTCTCTTTACCTCTGCCCCTAGACAAGGCAGGGGTGTGTGTGTTAGTCTTTCTGAAGTCTCATGAAAAGGGAGCACATATAGATATAGACTCAGATCTGAAAGCACGTGCTCCTGTTTCATCGTTCAAAGCTGGTTCAGAGTCAGGGTGGATGCAGTGGAGCTGGGAAATGGACCCGTCCTTAAAGACCACCCTGTATGAGGCACTGACTGCTTCTACGCTCTACTTCCCATGGCCTGGTTTCCGCAGATGGCTGAGAATGTGACGTCTGTCCCCTCTGGAGCTAGGAGACACAATTTTATTACAGCTAAAACGTGTCACCGTGACACCCACCAGGTTTGTGGTCTGTTTTTTTTTTTAATTTTCGAGACCCCTATACCCTAGAATGGGATGAGGTTTCACGAACTCTTTTTGAATAATGTGGACACGTTCCTGAAGAGTGTGGTGTGCACCCAGAACGGTGGCCCGAGAAGATGTCAGGTGTCACTCTCTGTCAGTCATTCTGTGTCTTATTCCCTTGCGACATGGTCCCTCCCTGAACCAGAAGTTCATTGTTTTTGCTAGGCTTGCTGTCTAGTAGGGTCTTGACCTGCCCACTCTAGCCCAGCCCCAGCTCTTAGTACTAGGGTCACAGGTGTGCAATTATGCCTGACTGTTCAACGCATGAATTTTGGAGTTCCAAATTCATCTCCTCACCTATGTGCAGCAAGCATTTCACCCACCGAGTAATCTCCCAGCACCCTCCTAGCCTTTTCCTTTGTATTTCTTCCTTCAGGCTATGTCTGGAAAAGGCATCCCCGGAGCAGAGATGACC
Organism: Microtus ochrogaster; assembly: GCF_000317375.1. NCBI lineage: Eukaryota > Metazoa > Chordata > Mammalia > Rodentia > Cricetidae > Microtus > Microtus ochrogaster. The sequence goes on along the minus strand of NC_022028.1, from coordinate 41,447,200 downwards.
AAACCGAACCGTGATGTCTGTAGCTTTTCCCTTCACTGATCTAAGCTCTGGCAACCTACAGGGATCTCTGCATAAGTTTAAATTGTCAGGCGTGAACCGTAGCCCTGAGATAAACCTACCAGGGAAACCAAGTTAATCTAGGTGCGTGAAGCCGAACACTGACTGCACACACTCAGTGAGCCTGAATGTTCCCTGTTCTGTGGGTGATATGGTCCTCCTTGTTCTTTTGAAAGCTTTTTTTTTCTCCCTTTATTTGTAGTTAATCACATATGAATAGTTGTTCTGCATTCATATGTGTCTGTGCACCATGTGCATGCAGTACCACTGGAGGCCAGATGAGGGCGATGGATTTCCCCCAGCACAGAATAGAAGTTAAAGATGGTTGTGAGCTGCCCCATTGTAGATGCTGGGAATTGAACCCAGATCCTCTAGAAGAACAGCCAGTGCTCTGAATCACTGAGTCATTCTTACAGTCACCTCTTAACTCATGAAAAAAATAAAGAAGCTAATAGAAAAACTGTCAAAGGTGTAGTTTGTGGGAGTGTTCATTTGGTATACCCAAGATTCCATTCTGGGTAAGCATTGGCAGCAGAGGTTTTGGAGCGAGGTTAAGATTCTGTGGGTCTTGATGGGAGAAAGACATTGTGCTGAGTTTCAGTGTTTTTGCACGTAGATGGAGTGTCCTGGGAAAAAAGGCTTGTATTCTGGGGGCAAGTTAAATAACTTTAAGAAATGTTGTAAAGTTTTGGTAAAAGTGCCCTTTCTAGGTCTTTCCAATTCCACTTCGTTTTGGTTAGTGAGTGTGGTTCCAAAATGCAGCAGCTAAGTTCAAAGGTTATAGCGCCACTGCTCCACCTCACCACAGGGTCCTCTTTTCCCAGCATGCACCAGGCGGACTGAGCTGCTGAAGCTGCGGTTCTGTGTTTTCCAGGGTTTATCCATCATGGTGTCTCTGTCCTCTCCACCTTGAAGGTTGAGGGAAGGGACCCGATGCTTCTCATGCTCAGGTGGGCGAATGAACAATGACGGACCCCGAATGTGGGGATAGATGAGCTTGGGAAAGCAAATGGTGGGCCTTTCTTTATTCCATCAGAGGATTAGCACATTCTGCTCCTTCAGCCAATAGTCTTTAGGATACTAGCCCACTTGGGCGGGGTCTCTTTTGCTTTAAAAAGCAGCGATAGCTGTGTGCTCACTCTCTTGCTTCTGGCTCCTGTTTCCAGCCGCTAGACTCTGTTCCTGGTTGCACAGAGGGCTGTTGTCTAGGACAGTGATCTGTAAGTTTTCCCCTTCAATAAATAACCCTTTTATTAATCATAATTCTAAACTGGTGTGGGATTGTTTTGTGACTTATGCCTTTAGAGGATAATATTGAAGAAGTGAAGCTTGCCCAAAAGGAGGGATTTAAGGATTCTAGGCAGGACAGCATCAATTTACCACTCTCTGTTCATCTACAATAAATGAAGATTGGGAATTGAAAAGCACAGAATCAGTTGCGTTTTAGAGGAGACAGGGATAAAGGAGGTGGAGGTGTTATGATGGATAAACCAAGCATGTGCTCATTCTGTGTGGCTGGCGATTGCTGCTGGAGAGAATTCCAGAAATGGCACGGTCACATCTTCAGACGTTAAAGAGAATTCACACTGAACTTTTACTTAAAAGCACTTACTTCCTTCCCCCACCCCCTTCCAAATGTTGCTCTTCAGTTCAAACTTCATGTAGTCCAAATACCTCTGTGTGCTGGAAGTGGTCCAAAGAAGTCCTGGGTGTAATTTCTGGACCCTTGGTTGCTTAGCAACCCAGCAAAACACTTAGGCACATCATGAGGCAGCCAGATGGTTGCAGGGTTCAGGATGCAGGCTCCACTTCCCAGCTTGTTTTCTCAGTGATGAGCGATGAAGGTCAGGATTGGAACCACAGCTGCTGAAGGGACTCTCACTTTAGTGAAAGTGTAGATGGGTGGGTCCAGGACCTGAAGGACCACATGGTTTCATCTGAGGACCTTGTGGTGAACATCACACAGAAGTCTTGCGAAAGGCCAAGGTGTCAGCGTGGCAACCAGTTCTCAGTGTTGGTGCAATTTGAGTAATAGAACAGCAAAGTGCCCATTTGAAGGTATTGGGGGGCCAATGAAGCAGGAAGGTGTTTTTTCTTCTTCTTCTCCCTGAAATTCCCTGCTGGGCCCAGAGAAATGGTTCCAGCTATTCCTGCTCCTAGTGTATACCTCATGGTCCCTGAATCTCATTACCCTCAAGATCCTATGAACATGTCCACCCCAGCTCTGCTGTGGAACTCTGCTAGAACAGGTGAGGTCTCTCTGGATGTCCTACAGAGTGGTTTGTGGTGCTGACCTGGGAGGCACAGGGGACAGAAGATCTGATGTGCATCTCGTAACACACGGCTGGAAGGAATGCTCATGTCACATTTCTCCCTTGAATCCATAGCCTTTGAGTCTATTAAACAAGTAAAAGCATGCCGGGGATATAGCTTGGTGGAGTGCTTGCTTAACATGTATGAAGCCTTGAGTTCTACCCATATAAACTGGGGGCAGTGGTATATATACCTGTAATTTCAACATTCAGGAGGTTGTGGCTCAGAAGTTCAAAACCACTTTTGGCTACACAGAAAGTTCGAGGCCAACTGGGGCTACACGAGACCCTGCCTTTGAATGAATGAAAAGCTGTTTGGCCCATTACCAAGGGTGCTTGTCAAGATCCACTCTGTAATTTTTGCTTTAGGAAACAGGAAACCAAATGAAAGCAAAGACACCAAGCCCTTTGTCTCTTATTGAAAGGACTTTTTAAAAAGTATGCCTTAGAATACCACCCCTGGAAATGTTGACTTCTCAATGATTTAATCATTGTTCATGTCAGAGAGGGAATGCCACAGGGTTAGGAAATGATACACCTTTTAATATGCCAGGGGCAGGCCAACAAAACAAATACAAAGAACCACCTGGACGAGGCAGTCAGCAGTGGGTACTCCTGTGCCTTCTGTCTGGGCTTCGCCACCATCAAACGTGAGCTGGTGTTTTTGGATAAAGGCAAACAAACCACTTTTTCCTTTGCTGTTTATTTACCGTGGAGAGAAACTTCCATTGTACCATCCCCAAGGGGAATGCTAAGAAGAACATGGTGGGATGTTGGGGTGCCAGTGTGAGGAAGACAGCTGCTGCTTGAGAGGCCAGTGAAGAGAGTCCCTTCTAGAAGCAACCCATCACTCAGTAGTGCATTCAGTAAGTACCTTTCAGGTTAACAAGCTCAGGAACTTGGTAGAAATATATAAAACTGGCAAATCTCAGGATTTTATCAGTCACAGTTCATTTCCCCCCCTTTCTTTTTTACAGAAACGTCAGAGAAAAACTTAAATACATTTGAATGAGCTGCCAGGTCAGACTATATACTAGAAATACAAACATACATCCTATTCAGTGCATGTATATAATAAGTTAGAGATGCAAGTGAAATCGATCATAGTTCAGAGACTTCTGAGTTGAGTCATGGCTTTGGCATCATCTGAAGCCCTCACCCGTTTCTGCAGTCAGATATCCAAACATGTACCCTGGCCCCTTCTTCCCTAGTAAGAGGTTTCTAGCTGCAAATAATCTCTAGCAAGGCCGGAGGAGCGAGAATTCATAACTCTTAAATGGTGTGTTCGGAATCTCACATTCTGATGATGGTTTTTCTGGAGACTTGAGGACATTTTTAAAAACCTTTCAGGAGTGGAAGCTTTGTCCATAAAGATGATTCTGATGGATGAAGGCCTTGCGAATGATATGCAAATGCACCCTCTGCTTCCTTGTGTAAGAGTAGCTTTTCTCTAGAGCAAATAGACTCTCGCCATATCTGTCTTTGGCCTGGTATCGCATCTGTTCCGGAGACTATCACCCCGCTTGGCAGCAACCTTCAACGGATAGGCACTGATAGCCTTGAATGGCATTAAGCACTGCTTTAATTCTACATGGGGCCTGTTATGATCAAAGATAGTACCTAACTCACACAATGGCTGTACGGACTGAGTCCATGAACGGAATGTATTTAGAATGAAGTGATAGAGTACATACTTGCAATTTAGGGATGGTGACAGATACCACCCCTACCGTATCATGCCAGGCTGTGGGTTGGGGTCAAAGTCAGAACGGCGTGACATCTTTCTCTCGGAACTCAGAATCATGAAGTTAGTGAACCCCAAATTCCAAGTTCCTATCAGGCTAAAATAAGAAATGAGGCTGGTACATTGGGGACCACGTATCTGGCTGGAGAGCACACGGGTCATGGCTTCAGCGTCTTTTGGAATAGAGGTCCGCTTCTGCCAAATGTGGCTTCTCAAGAGATGTCATGTCCAGTCTAGTGGCACAGGCATGTAAGTTGACAAGGCAGAAGGCTCGCAAGGTCAAGGCCAGCTTGGACAAGTTAAGAAGACCCTGTCTCAAAAGAAGGCAGAGGGTACCGCCTGGTAGTAGTTCACTTGGTTAGCATGCATGAAGCCTTAGGGTCAAGGGTCAATGTCCCATACCAAAAAAAAAAAAAAGGTAAAAATCCTGAGTTACTAGTAAAATTTCTCAAATTGTGAGCTCTGACAACAAATGCCACTTAAACTAAACAAACATTTGAGATCTTATCTTAAATACAACAACAAAAACCCAAACCACCAAAAAACGCCAAAAACCAATGACAAAAAAAACAAAAACAAAAACAAAAAAAAAACCCCGAAACCTAAATTAAATGCTTTATGGGCTAAAAGCCACTGCAGGTGGAAGCTTCCTGGGAACAACGCTTCTTGACATGGTGGCTGTATAGACCCCAACTTCTTTTATGGGGAGGGGAAGCCTAGATAGATACAACAGAGATGACCTCATTTTAAATTCTCGATTCCCCCACAAAATGCACATGAGTTTACGCTGCGTGGGGTTTATGCAAAGGTCAGTGTTTTCGGGAGAGGGTGGCGTGTTCCAGACTATGGCTTTAGTGACCAGAGGCACAGACGGGACCCCCTGGGACTCAGGGGTTAGACAATTGCGCTTTGCCAGAGGACACAAGGACACTGTAGAGCCCGGGTAGGTGAAGAGTTGAACACAATTTATTTTTATGCTTAAATAATTGACTAGGTTATCCAGCGTCTGCTTCTCCCATACATGTCATTTAGAGCTAGGTGTCCATGGGGGCCGATTTCAAGTGAAGATAGTGGATGAAGGAACCTCACTGAAACCCAGAGGAAGATGCTCTATAAGACGCAGCCTTACTAACCTACAGCACTGCTACGGTGGTTACAAGTGATCGGCTTACTGGAGGGGGTCTACATCTCAGAGCCAGTACACAAGAACAGTGATTTTTTTTTTTCCTTTTCTTTTTTTTTTTTACAGTGTGCTGCCATTCTCCTAGATACGGGTTTCTGGTCAGTCCATTTTTAAATACCCATGACCGGGGCCTCTTGTGAGCACCATCCACCTGTACAGTGGCAAGCAATTTCCCCCTGTAAGCACTAACAGCCCTCCCCCATCCCACCCCCAAGCAACTACTGTATAGTTTTGTGGGATTTTTTTTTTCCATTTTTGGTCATTTCATTAAAAAAGTTGGCAATAGCAACAAATATTAGATGAAGGGCTTTGTGTTTACGGATAAAATCTCCTGTGTTGCAGGAGACTGTAGTGTTTGCAAAATTGGAAAAGGTTTAATCAAAATAAGGTGATATGCATGCATCAAAATATTAGTATTCTGAAGAAAAAAAATTTTTTTTCACAGACCTACAGAATTCCTCATTTGGGGAATTATTTAAATTTGCAGCAAGTTTTTTTTTTTGTTAAAGATTTGCATTTTCTTTTTAAAATCAAGCTAGCAGTTTTGCGTGTACAAACATTATCATTGCTAATATACAAGAATCAGTGAAGAGTCCCCGCACAGCCCAGAAGCTCGTCCGTGTCCAGGGTGAAGTCACTTGGAACTCCCACGGTTAGATGCAGCTGGGATATCTTGTCTGTGTTCTAGGAGGCAGGTGCCTATCACCATTTATTCTATTTTTGTTGTTGTCGTTGTTGTTAGAATTTACAGTGATATTATTTACAGCAAAACTATTGATTTTTTTTTTAATTTTTTTTTCTTTAAAAAAAGAAACAAACAGTGTTTATACCCTGACAGTTTGGGTCCAAGAAAAATAAGGCGAGCTGTTGTGGATTTAGTAACTGTGGAGTTTCTTCTTGAGTTGATCCTTTCCTCTTCTGTCCCTCCCGGCGTACAGTTTTCTTTTCTTTCCTTCTTTTCTTTTTTTCTTTGAAAAATGACACCAAATTACTTGAGATCAAGTCTGAACAACATGGCTTCTTGTACCTTAGACTGCATTGCTCAGTGCACGTGTGTCGATTCTGGGAATGGGAGTGAGTTTCCATGCTCTGTAAATTGGCTCATGCTAAATAAAAAAAAAAATGAGTTATTTTCTTTTTCTTATTTTTCCTTTTGCATTAAAGAAAAACTCGGGTCACTGGTGTGTGGCGGCGGCAGACCCACACTCTCTTCTTGGTAAATATTTTCCTTCCGGCTGCTCTCTGGTAGATTTCTCAATACTGGCAGTATGAACACGTGGTCCTGAGGAGAGAGAAACAGAAGGGTGGGGAGTTTAGGTTTCTTTCTCTTTTGAGACAAGGTCTCAGGTAAGTCTAGGTTGGCCTTGAACTTGCGACCTAGGATGACTTTGAACTCCTGATCATTCTGCCCCAGTCACAGTACCTAGGTTGTGTGGTGTGGGGTCTGAAACCTGGGCTTCCTGCATGGTTAGGCACTTTTAACCAATTGAGACATATCCCTCACTCATTTTATAGACAAAGGGGAATTTATCTATGGCTTCCTTGTTGTTTATCATAAAGGGTTCGGAGAACAAGGGTCTACTTCTCCTCACTAGGGTGTTTAGGCTTCCTGGAAAATACCACAGTGGACCAGACACTAGATCTTTGGTTCTCAAACTGTGGGACATGACCCACACACGGGTCACATATCAGATATTTACATTACCGTTTATAACAGTAGCAAAATTATAGTTATGAAGTAACAACGAAATGGTCGGTGTGTGTGTGGGTCACCACAACAAGAGGAACAGTATTAAAGGGTCGCAGCATTAGGAAGGTTGAGAACCACTGACTTGGGGTATCTCAGGAACCGCTAAGAAGTCAAGGGGAAGAAGCTGACAGACTGGATGGAATTCCAGTGTGAAGCAGGAAGGATTGATTGTAAGAAAAAGAAAAAAAAAAACCTGTTGACTCACAAACAGCCAACTCTCCTCTGCAGCTGTGGAAAGCTGTTAGAATCTGACTTCTGCGGGGGACAGAGGGTGTCCTGGTGACCTTGAGCTTGTTTACCCAGACAGGTTTCTCTTTGGGTGGATCACCCGTGACATCCTGCCCTGTGTAAACACCCGGAACAGCCAGCTCTTCCTGTCTCCCATTTATGGGTCTGGCTGCCTTTTTCATGTGTGTTTGCTGCTGACCTCCCTCCCCCAGGTCACCGGCGAGGGGAGCCAAGAACACCCAAGGACCCACTCCTTTGAGGTTTCCACACTTCGCCCTCCTCCAGGGAAGGAAAATGACTCACTTCGGTAGATCCAGTTACGGAGGGTGGGGAAACCCTGTCCGGCAGGATTTTCACACCTTGGTTCCTGTCATTAAATCCTAATCTTCCAGGCACCAGGCTGCTTATGGGGCTCTGTGGTCTCGTCACCCTCTTCATTCAGGGAAGAGGTGTTCCCAGCTCTATTCTCTAAACTTTGCCTCGTGTCTCCCAGCTTCCTTGGTATGTAAATTTTTAATGTACTATACTTCTTCTATGACGTGGAGTTTAATAATCTCTAGTAAGTGTCTATACACATGAGACCACTAAAAAACTGAACTCCCTCCCATCTGCTGGTCTATGTTTTCTAATAACCAGCCTAACTTCCCAAGTTAATTTTGCATTACAAAGCAAAGCCTTTGTCTTTTCAATAGAAGCCAACATTTGTCTGTCTAGATAGTGGGTATGTTTTGACCCCAAGATCGGGACATAATTAAATGTCCTCCTATAATGTGGCT
>NC_022028.1:41430059-41438950 GCF_000317375.1 Microtus ochrogaster | reverse complement strand
TTCTTAGTCAGGCAGCCAGAATGTGGGTTCCGACCCCGTGGGTTAGGAATGCTAGTGGATGGATAACATTTCATATAAATAAACACTTTACACCAAGAACAGCGTCGGGTAAAGAGGATAAGAACCTTGGCTAAGCAACTGCTAGAAGATGAAGTGTGATGAGAGCGCCCTCTGATGGATGGGATATTGTGAGCACATTGCAGATGACATTGCAGAAAGAGAATTTGGAATCAGCTCCCCCGTCTGAGTGTAGGTAATAAACGGAAGGGACTTAGACTCATTGGAAGGAGTGACGTTTCCATGAGTTTGGTATATCCTTTCGTATGTGATGGTGGAAGAAATTCACGGCCATGTCCACACTATTACACTAATTTATTTTCACATTAAGAAACATTTTAACTGATACTTAGAGATCACAGCTCCAGGTCCAGTATAGGTGGTTGGAGTACAGAACTGAGAGCCCCTTTAGAGGCCTCTGGAAATACTCAGGTTTTTTTTTCCTTCCATACCTGCAGCCCTCAGCAGTCCAGCCCAGTGCACAACTGGGAACTTAAGTCCCAAATCCTCTACTGAAGTCACATTCTTCCCTGGTTCTCAAACTGGGCTGCACAGTAGGGTTTAATAAGTCCCGAAGTTCAGACCACAGCCACATGGGCCAGCGTTGAAAACAACAACCACCACCCCATTCTGACTAGTCTGTTGGCTCCAGTGTTCGATGGGCTGGAGGCATGCTTCCTGAGGTTTAATGTGTGCATTGCCATCTGGGATGACCTGCACACAAGGCTTCTAGTTTTGTAGATAAGTATAAGCTTAGACATTAGTTTCTAAGACCTAAGGTGCTGCTGATACCACTCTTTGCCCCTAGGCCTACTTTGGGAGTAGGCTACACAGAGCATTCCAAATTACCTTCTGTTGCTCCTGAGTGCGAATATACTTAGGCGTTTCTTCTCAAATCAGCACATATGGAATTCCTCCCTATTCGTCAAGTGCCCTTTAAATCCTGTCCCTAGGAAGGGCAGACCCTGGGGATCCACCTTTGCAGGTCACCTCACGTGCCAGATTCCAGGGAACCTGCTCTGTGCAACAGAGAATTCTGCTGTTCTTCCATTCACCCCTCCCCCATCTGCCCTGCTCCTCAGTCCTCCCCACCTCCCTTCTCTTTACCATATGTCTAAGAATGTTTCCTTTGAGTCCTTTAAAGTTTGCGTTATGTTTTAACTTAGCGTGTGTTTGCATATATGTGTACATGGCACAGCTTACGTGTCGCGGTCAGAGGACAGCTTGTGGGAGTTGGTTCTGTCCATCTGTCATGTGGGTCCTGGGGACTGAACTCAGGTCGTCGGGTGTCTCAAGTTACTTCTAAATTGCTGCACTAAGACACCGTGACCAAGGTAATTTAAAGAAGAGTTTATTGGGGGCTTCAAATTTCAGAGGGGTGAGCCTCAAGACCTTCATGGCAGGGAACAAGGCAACAGGCAGGCAGGCTCTCAGATAGACTGAGGACTTACATCTTGATCCACAAGCATGAGGGAGAGACTGGGGGGGGGGAAGAGCGGGAAGGAGCGAGAGAGAGCGCACACAAGAGAGCTAACTGGGAATAGTGTGGGTTTTTGAAACCTCAAAGTCCACCCCAGTAATGTACTTCCTGATCCTTCCCAAACAGTTGTATCAACTGAGAACCAAGCATCCACATATAAGCCTATGGTGGTCACTCAACTACAACTTCAAACAACTACATCAGGCTTGTTGGCAAGCACTTTTCTTATGGTGCCATCTTGCTGGCCCATGTTTCTTTTTTAAGTACAATAATTTTCATTACAATAGGAAACCATAATCTAAAATTAAGGTTTGCTTTTCTTTTAGTTTTCTCTTTTTGGAGACCGAGTCTCCCGTAGCCAAGGCTGGCCTTGAACTCTTGGCCTTCCTACCTCTGTCTTCCCAAGTGTTAGAATTACTGACCTGCACCAGCACACTTGACTGAAAACTTAGTTTAAAATAGCTCCCAGCTCAGAACAGATTTCCTCTCCAACTAAGCAATAAATGGGGCCTTTCTGAATTTGTTCTTGCCCAGTGACGAGTTAAAAACAGTTGAAGCTACAGAGCCAGCAGGCAAAAGTAAACATACTAAGAACAGACAGATACATATTTTTTAAAGAGAAAGAAAATACATTTCTTTCATTTTTATTATGTGTTTATTACATCTCTGGCACTGTTTTGAAGTGAATTACATCAGTCCTAATAACAGGGCAGTATTATGTCCCCTACTGCACAGGTAATTAAAACGGCAAGAGTTTTTAGCAAGGGCCAAGAGCCACACTTGCCTGGCTTCAATTCTGTCTCCACCACATTTCAGGAAAACAGACAGAGAGCTATCTGTACCTTCGGTGCGTTCTGGGAAAATGTCCTGAGATGGGGGCCTGAGTGGCATGAACTCCTTCTGTCTGTGGAGGGGAGAGGGCGTGGTGTTCACGTCAGCTTTGCCTCCTCCTGCCTCAGTTTACTTATGAGAAGCACTGACAGTGAATTTAGTAAACCACCTTCACTTTAGAAAGGGGCTGGTGGCTCGGCTGCTGTGACTTCTCCCGACTGCCACCATTATGCCTGGCGTGGCAAGCTGCTATTCTTATTTCCTTTTTGCTTCTCCTAATACTTTTATAATGGTGCCTCCTAATTGAGAGTCCTAGGGGCTCAGCAGTCACTGCTATTAGGCTGTTTACACATATGAACCGACTGAATTCTAAAACAACTTTGCGATGTGTTAATATTATCCTTCTACGAGGAGGGAGGGTAACTCATCCAGGCTTCATTCCAAGCCCCTTCCCTATTCCACTGAGGAAAGGACAACATACAAGTTGGGTAACTTGACCAAACCCATATAGTTGGTTAACTACTCAGCACCCAGATTGACTGTCTCCGCTGTGCCACCAACGGCCACAAGGAGATCTCCCAAGCTCAGAATGACTACCATTGGAAATTACTGATAGCCACCGTGTCCTGTCCTAGCTGTTAAAGAGATGGCTCAGTGGTTAAAGAGTATTGGCTGCTCTTCCAAAGGTCCTGAGTTCAATTCCCAGCAACCACATCGTGGCTCACAGCCATCTGTAATGAGGCCTGGTGCCCTCTTCTGGCCTGCAGACATACATGAAGGCAGAACCCTATATAAATAATAAATAAGTAAATAAAAATCTTTTTAAAAAGTTAGGGTTACCTGCATGCACTTCTCAGTTTTCAGGAAAGGGTACACGAGTATGTGTGTGGGCTGCTGGGGATCGAATCCAGACAGAGCCTATGTGTGCTGGGGAAGTACTCTACCACTGAGCCAGTGACCCAAGTACTTAGCTATTGCAAGGTTTAGGCTAGCCTGGACTACAAAGTAAGAGCTCTCCAGAGGCCATGGGCTATGTCAGGCTCAGTGGTGGAGCTGCTACCCCTCACAGCTAATCTTTTCCTTTTGGCTGTAGGGTGAAGACCAGAATCCCTACAGGTGAGTAACTCGAGTCATTGAAGCTCAGCTTACTTCTATCTTTGGGGACCCTCCCATCACTGCCAGCTCAGGTCTACTGTGAGTCCCAAGAATGAGCATTCTGGAGGTAGCCTGTTAGGGTTTATTTCCTAGTTCTGCCTGGTCCTTATGTTACAGCAATGTGAATGGCACCGATCCAAGAGGGGAGGCTGTGGGAACTAAAGAGCCATGAAGAAACACGCATAGAATCCTGTTTCCAGAACATCTGTGGTTCTTCCTTTTTCAATCTCATCAGTGGCCACAACATGAGGACTGGCTCCCACCCAGAGTCCACAATGTGAGTCTAGGGCAGCAGGGATTATGGGATTTCCGAGGTCACTGACAGCCTCACAGAAGGCAAAGAAAAGACACTGTAGAGCAGATACTGAAAGGGTCTACCTGGGAGGGTGGAGATGTAGCTCAGATGTAAAATGCTTCCCTAACACCCATGAAGCCCTGGGTTTGATCCTAAATACTATATAAATTGTATGTGGTGTGGCATGCTGCTGGCCTGGAATCCTAGCAATCGGGAGGGGAAGGCAGGAGGATTGGGAGTTCAGGGTCATTCTCAGGTACATACGAAGTGCAAGGCCAGCCTGGGATCCAAGAGACCCCATCTCAAAAATAAAATAAACATCTATCAGAGCCTTCGGTACCTAAAATGAGGTTATTTCTGCACTCAAATGTCAGGGTTCATTGTTGGCAAGAAAATGAGACTAGACCCATTCTTTGTAACTGACCCAGGGGCTAAAAGGAAAGGAGTGACCCCGAGGACGTAACTTTCCGAAACTGTCGTCTCACCCCAAATTAGCTTTCTGATTGAATGTGTATTGAGAAAGAACAATGTGAAATCCAGAAATATAATAATAATGTTAAGCGGAACAGGGGCAAAGTCCAAACAAATGTAAATACAGCTCACTAAATATTTAAATTCTAAAAAGCCCATATGATCAACCTCTTGTGTCTAGGCTTACATAAAATAAACGTTTGCGTATCAGATTCTATTAATTTAACCTAGACTTGGCGACAGCTGTATTTTAACCAGCACTGCTAACTTTGAGCACAGTCCGCTGGAACTGTGTTGGTCTGGCAATCTTCCCACTGGATATGGCTGCTGCCTGTTATGGAAGCCTCATGGTAAGAAGGTAGGAGACTCGGATCCTAACAACATCTGCTTCTGCAGATGCCATACACATGGAGAATTTTTATAAACCCAACTGGAGTTAAGGTTTAATGTGCATATGTGTATATGTACATATACATGTGTAGAAACATGTACATATAAACACACACATCGACATCTGTACTCATATACAGAAAAAGAACAGGGACCAGTTTGGAGTTTGTCCCAGGGAAATCAGAGAAATGAAAGATGCGAATCGCCTGTTTATTTGGAGAATCTAGAAAAATTCTCAAGACTTTAAAAGGTTCACTGTTGACAAAAGGCCATTTCCCACCTGGAGCGACGTCACTGTCCCTAGTGGGTCTTTTTCTCCACGTTCCGAATTTCTTTCTTCGTCTTCAGTTTATAGCCTTCTCCCTGCTAAAGGAGAGCACACATTACATGCTTGCGGTGGAGACTGGAAGCAGTTCACACGCTGGTCCCCAGAGGCTGCGTGAGGAAGGAGAAGTGGTAAGAGTCCTAGACCACTCGGCATCCTCAGACAGACAAGTCGACCTGCTTGGCTTGACTGCACAGGCCAGCTCGCCACGGCCACGGCATGCGACAGCACTTTCAAGGTAACGCTACAGCACAACGAGACTTGGCAGCACGGGGGGGTTAATGATTTCATAGAGCAACCGGGCCGCTTCCCACAGACCATGGAAGAACGCACAAGACACCCGAACCCCAATTGTTACGATCATGATTTTTATCAGCCAGCAAAACCATAACCAGTCTGTTGGAGTACGATGAGGACTTCTCAAATAAGCACCAAGCCGGAACCGAATGCCATGGGTGGTCTGACTGCTTCTCTTTAGTTTATGTGACTACCAACGCTGTCCTCTTCCTTCTTGGACCAAGATAGCATGGATTTCCACAGGTGGGGGCTGTCTTTCCCGACTGTCAGGGGCGTACTTCTTGGAGGGTGAGGCTCATTTAGTTTTTCCTTTAACAGGAGGCCTGTGGTTGGGGGGGAGGGGGTTCCTTTTCCTTCCTCACCTGATCCTCAGTACTTTTCAGCTTGCTTTTTTCTTATGTAAACATAATACATAACACTTCACTTTCTGCCTTTAAATATGATAAAGATTTGGGAAACATCAAAGCATAATAGCAAGATGTCTCCTTTGGTAGGACAGGGTTCATTGGGTGAGCCATATTCAGAGTTGCAAGTTGGCTTCTGTATTATTAGCACATTGGACATGGGGCGGCATAAAGTGCGATGTAACAGTGGAGTTTAGTTTTGTTGTTGTTGTTATTATTATTATTATACAGAATGTGGTGGCCAGGACAACCACATAGACCTGATGTGAGAATTGTGAGCCAGACCCTCTGTTACCCTAACAAACAGTGTCCTCCCTCAGTTTCCTAGACAGGCACCCAACTCAAGGCCAAAGGTGGACGGATCCTCTCAAGGGGGGCTGTTGATGGCCAAGAATTCTACCTTCTTCTTTCTCTTTCCAAGTGGAACATCATCCCTAACAAATGCACTTATCTCTGTGGCCATTCTGACAGCAGTAAGTATGTAACATTCAGACGTTGTATGAAGAAAAGGGGTTGGATCCCTGTACAAAGCCTATGTCAGAAGAAGCCAGCACAACACTCCCAAGATTCCACACTGCAGCAGCCACTCTGTTAGCAAGGCTTCCCAGGGAAATCACAGAGAATGCTACCCTCTACTTTTCTCCTTGGTAACCATGCTACGTTACCAGTTCATCCTGCTTTCTCTCTTGTGGGCCAATCCGTCTTATTACTTTCCGAGTGATCTGTTGGAAGCAACAGAGAGAAGTAGGGACTATTCTGTGGTCACGAGGGGGCGCTATAAACCTATCGCATACAAGGGTTGTTTCTCATGCAGGGCATTTAAACTCCCCGGAAGCATGAAATCTCAATGGCGATTACTTTTCTGGTGATGAGGTTGCCTTCTTCATCAGTAAATTGTTCTTCCGTGACGGATTTGCCAGGGATGGTTTTGGCTTCCTCCCCCTAAAGGTGAGGCATAGAAATTAGCGGCATGAGAGAGGAGAGCATGGGCGGGTATCGATCCGGATCCACAGCACACCACACTGCACACCACATGGCCCGACCACACGGCCCACCACACAGGCCCTGGGACTGCAGAGAAGTCACACGGTGTGCTTCCCTCTCCAGGGAAAGAGAAGATTGACTTCATGGCTGGTTAGTGAACGGTTGACAACCTTCAGTCTTATGCCTCAAGCATGTATGCAGGCATGTATGGTAGCTGGCAACAAATTGCAAGAAAATCGATCATTTGCAGATGCAGTTAACCACAGAAAAGCCGAGAGGCTTCATTGGTTGAAACAAACGTCAGTCAATGATTAGTGGTAAGAACAGACGGACTCACTTAAGAACAACACTTGGTCAGTCACACCATAGCTCAAGGGATGTTAGAGAGTGAATTCTAATTTGAGTAAAGACAGGTTCTGAGCTGGAAAAAAATACTTAAAAAAAAAACCTCATGTACTAAGGGCAATACACTTTTTATAAAATGATTATGAAGAAAGTTCAGGCAGGGAAAGTCTCATTTGCAGGGGGAGGGGGGCTGAGGTTTTCATAGACCGTACAGGAGAGTAACTGATAGCATGTCCGACCACCTACACTATCGTAGGCCAGAAAGCTCATCTGACATTTCTTGGTATCGATTCTTTCATTAGGAACTTTCTGATATAGAGCGGGAACTGCCAAAGGTCTTCCGAGTTCACCCTTAGCCCCGCTTTGGTATGGTTTCAGTTGTTGACTCCGGGAAGAGAGAGAAGGACGTAGGCAGAGCGTAGGGGTCGTCCATGCCAACACTGAAATCCGCAGCAGGGTTTGATGGGGGAGCTAGTCCTATTTCCTACGGGTGGTTGCATACATTTGGCAAAAATGTCATTTTATTTTAAAGATAAAGGCACAGAGACAGCAAAGGTACCAATAAAAAGGCCATGAGACATTTTGACTGTAGCTAGAGCCTGAATGACTGAAGTATTTCTGAGGTAAATTCATTCGAGCGCCCAGCTTTCTGAGCGGTGCACGAGGAAAGACTGTAAGACAGCAAGACAGAAATCCATTTACTGTGCTCTGGGTAAGCCCTTCTGTGGGAAGATGCTAAGTTTGAAATTGTTTAGAGAACCCTGGGAAGGAATGGGCAAGTTAGGTACGGATATAAGCACAAAGAGGAGGCACAAGTGGGTTGTTGACTCAGATTAATGCCGTCGGGAGAAACAAAGCCCTGCTTATCAATAACGAGCCATGCTGCTTCTTGCAGATGTTCAGAAGGCGAGCACTTTGTCTCCTTACGTGCATAATCTCTTCAAGTCTAAAACAAGTTGTCTAATTGTGTGGCTCCTCACTACGCTAGAAAGAATACATTGTATTGGAAGGCCACCAGTAAAGATTTATAGAACATATTATTATTATTATTTTTGAGACAGGGTTTCTCTGTGTAAAAGTCCTAGCTGTCCTGGAACTAGCTCTTGTAGACCAGGTTAGCCTTGAACTCACAGAGATCCTCCTGCCTCTGCCTCCTAAGTGCTGGGATTAAAGGTGTGTGCTACCACTGCCCGGCTTGGAACAGATATTTTAAAAATCTGTGCCTCTTTACCTCTCTGTCAATTATGTTAGAGGTAAAATGTTCTCAAGGAGAGGTCTTGAACCCCTTTAATGGGAGAGAGACAATTGCTAATTAGCTTTAGAAGGCTACCTTACTTTTTTCTCTCCTTTTTTGGGGGGAGGAGGGATTTCGAGAAAGGGTTTCTCTGTGTAACCGTCCCAACTGTCCTGAAACTAGCTCTTGTAGACCAGGCTGGCCTTGAACTCACAGAGATCCATTTACTTCTGCCTCTGCCTCCCAAAAGCTGGGATTAGAGGCGTGCACCACCACAGCCCAGCAAAGACTACTGTACTTTTACATAAACAAAATCCATTCTCCACTTCATCTTGTTTACAAGACTATTTCTGGCACTCTCCCTCCACTTTGAAGAGACGTCATGGTGCATATGTTTTAGGGTCTTCACCTCTGGTGGTCTCAATGACACAATGGCACAATGGTGGAATTTCCTTTGGCATCCCTTCAAGAGACATCACACTTTCTTTTCTTTCCTAGACTTCTCTGAATATAAGGAATGACAGTATAAGGCGTGTTGGTTTGCTTTGATGTACATGATAAATGTGACTCTTCCTAAACCAGAATGGCTGTTATGTATGTTGCAAAAAGCAACAATCTAATAG